>NC_090734.1:134542745-134560245 GCF_036898095.1 Palaemon carinicauda
CCTTGAAAAAATTAAAGCATCCATATGCGCACATGTGCATACATATACTGTACATCTATATTGAGACCTTGAATAAAACTTTTTTAAGTAACCATAAGCGCATACATATACATGCGTATACATATACTGTACATCTATGTTGAGACTGAAAAAAAAAACTTTTTTATGCATCCATATGCGCATACATATACATGTACATACATTTACTGTGCATCTATATTGAGACCTTGAAAAATATATTTTTAAGCATCCATATGCGCGTACATATACATGCGTATACATATACTGTACTTGTATATTGAGACCTTGAAAAAAACTGTTTTTAAGCATCCATTTGCGCATACATTTACATGCGTATACATATACTGTACATCTGTATTGAGACCTTGAAAAAAACTGTTTTTAAGCATATACATGCGTATACATATACATATACATATATATTGAGACCCTGAAAAAAAATCTTTTTAATGTATTCCATATTGTTATATTCATTTTTTTCTACATTATATATGTGTAATTACATATTTGCGACATTTTTTATTCAAGCATTTACAAGGGTTAGACATGATGATGACAAAAATAAATAAATAAATAAATAAATAAAAAAAATTACAGTATTCATTCACAGTGAAAAGGCACATCTCAAATTCTAGTTTGAACATCATCATCTCCTTTCAAGCATTCCTTCGCTTGGAAACAAGCACACAAGCTTGCTGAGGACTCAGGGACTCTCCTGTTTTGGAGAGGGCGAGGAGGAGTCGTAGGACTCAGGCGAGCGTGAACGTCACAGATTCAGTCAGACGGGAGTTGGGAGATGCGTCCATCTTTAATTCCTCTTGACTGCGTCGTGAGAAGAGCCGGTGCAAAGGTTATCTAGTTTCGTTGGAAGATAAGTTGCTGTGATTAGTTTGTTTTTCCGACGCTAGAGGGTTTGTCTCTTGTTGACAGTGCAGTGCGGAAAATTATGAATATTTAAAGTTCGGTTTAAAAAGTTTACGATTTAAGCTTTGATTTCAGTTAAGAAAGAATTAAAACTTCGTTTTATTTGTGTTTTTAAGACGTTTTATTGAAAGAAGACTATTGCAAGTCCGAAAATGTTTCTGTCCAGTCGTTTGGATGATTATAAATATTTAAAAGTTCATCTTAAGAAATTATTTTCGTTTAGAAAAGATTAGAAAAAATATTTTTTTTTCTTTTTTCTTAAGTTTTATTAAAAGTAGGTTATTGCACGATTTTAAAAAAACAATTCAATATGTTTCACCTTCAGTAAGAAGCATCAGGAAATGTGTTTATTTTAAGATTCCCATTAAAAATTTGACATCTTTTGCTGTAAATGACGTTGCAATAGTTATAAATTTGATTTGAAGTATGCAAAATTCATGTGTTTACCAGTTAGTATTCTAAGTCTATTTTGGTTTATAAGTAACATCGAATAGTTGAGGTTTTTCATTGGAAGAGCTGCCACAGTAGATATGAATTCATATGGAATTAACAACAATATATTTATCTCTTGATATGAGAGAGATTTCAAAGGTAAACTCACCATACAACTCTCTCAACTGGAGCTAACGTACAGTAGAAGGATCAGCTGGAAATAACGTTTCGAACTGTCTACCTAACCGCGCCAGGACTCCTCGCTGCTGGGAGGAAGGACGCTGCTGAATGGTACAACACATGAACATATGCTACCGGGGTCTCAGCGATGTCAGGCAGGGCAGCCAATCGGGACTACGGTCAACCCCAAAGCCAAAGCAAAGTCCCTTCAAAAGGAAGGCAATTTTATTTACCCCATACAAAGGGAAAAACATGATAATAGAAGAAGAAGAAGACGAATTAGTGCATGTTCAAAACACTACTGACAGCACAATACTATTAAAGAAACATTCAGTGAAACTTACGGTTTTTAATTAGTGATGCTGATTTTTGTTTTCCAGTGTTTTATCCATTACTATTACCTTCGTCAACGAAGTTGGAAAGAGGTTATGTTTTACCCCCTATTTGTATCTGTTTGTGTGTGTGTGGGTGGTGGTTTTTTTTTTTTTTTTTTTTTTTTGTGAACAGCTTTCTGGCCACAACTCTACTCGTAGAGTAATGAAACTTGCAGGGATTAACCGTTATATAAAAAGATGGAAATAATTATATTTTGGAAGTATGTGGTCAAAGGTTAAAGTCACGGTCAACCAAAAATGTCCAATTCATGTAATCAGCCATAAGTTTGGACATCGTTGTCACTGAGACTTCAAACTTGGTTCATATTTGAGTGTAGGAAAATCTATGCCAATTTATACATATTAAGGTCAAAGGTCAAAGTCAGGCGAAAGGTCGAGAATAAGCTGCCGCAGTGGAGGTCTGTGCTCTACTGAGTGCCCCGGTTCATGTTTGATTTTATGAAAATCTATGCCAATTTATACATATTAAACTCAAAGGTCAAGGTCAATGTCAAGCAAAAGGTCGAGGATAAGCTGCCGCAGTGGAGGTCTGCGCTCTACTGAGTGCCCCTTTAGTTTCTCAGTGTTTTATTCTCTATTAATTACGGTTGTGGTGGCCTATTGGAAACGTCTCTTCTTGGCGTTCTACCGGACTGGTGTTCGAAACCCGCTCAAGCCGGATAGTCTC
Organism: Palaemon carinicauda; assembly: GCF_036898095.1. Classification (NCBI taxonomy): domain Eukaryota; kingdom Metazoa; phylum Arthropoda; class Malacostraca; order Decapoda; family Palaemonidae; genus Palaemon; species Palaemon carinicauda. The sequence goes on from NC_090734.1 coordinate 134,545,365, forward strand.
TTGTAGTGTGTGCAACCTTACTATCCTTGAAAGCAAAGGAGAGGGGGTTTGGGTGAGCCTATAGGTATTCCTTTATTAGCAGCCATTGCCTACCTCTCCCTGGTCCTAGCTTGGATGGAAAGGGGTGCTGGGCGTTGATCATGTGGATATATGATTAGTCTCTATGGCATTGTCACTGTCCTTTGCCTCTGCCATTCATGAGCGGCCTATAAACCTTTGAAAGTGTTACTGAATAAGACGAAGTATGTGAATTATTAAAGTCCGAATACGAATGTTATTTGGTTGTGATTGTTATAATACATTCTATGAAATGTGCAATGTTAACATAAAGGTAGTATGAACGTCTTTTCAAAATGAAACATTCAAATTTTAGGGTTCTGGATGCCTGGTGGCCTGGTGGTAGCGTCCTTGCCTGGTGATTGCCAGACTGGGGTTCGAGTCCCGCTCAGACTCGTTAGTTCCTTTGATCACTACAACCTCACCATCCTTGTGAGCTAAGGATGGGGGACGGTTTTGGGGGAGCCTATAGGTCTATCTGCTGAGTCATCATCAGCCATTGCCCGGCCCTCCTTGGTCCTAGCTTAGGTGGAGAGGGGCTTAGGGGCTGACCATATGTATATGTTCAGTCTCTAGGGCATTATCCTACTTGATAGGGCAATGTCACTGTCCTTTGCCTCTGCCATTCATGAGCGTCCTTTAAATCCTTTAAACTTGTGTATGAGTCCTTACTGAAATAATAGACATTAAAGCAAGGTTTACACAGTCGAGCTGTTCGTCGAACCCAGTTGTCGAACCTGGTTGTCAAATTGTTCGAAGATGTGGAGTCAGCCACAAATGCATAAGGTTTGTGGACAATGAAGCCCCGCCCATAAAAGTCAGGCGAGACCAGACTTTCTTCAAGCCGTTTGACGAACGTGTTCGACAACCGAATACCCCGTTCACACGTTCGAACATCACATCAAACACTTGTCTGTCGAACCGTTCGACGGGCGTGTTCGACAACCGAATATCCCGTTCACACGTACGAAGATCACATCAAATACTTGTCTGTCGAACCGTTCGACGGGCGTGTTCGACAACCGAATATCCCGTTCACACGTATGAAGATCACATCAAACACTTGTCTGTCGAACCGTTCGACGGGCGTGTTCGACAACCGAATATCCCGTTCACACGTACGAAGATCACATCAAACACTTGTCTGTCGAACTGTTCGACGGACGTGTTCGACAACCACAGAGCCCTTTCACACATTCGAATATCACATCAAACACTAGTCTGTCGAACCGTTCGACGAACGTGTTCGACAACCAAATACCACTTTCACACGTTCGAACATCACTTCAAACACTTCTCTGTCGAACCGTTCGACGAACGTGTTCGACAACCAAATACCCCTTTCACACGTTCGAACATCACTTCAAACACTTCTCTGTCGAACCGTTCGACGAGCGTGTTCGACAACCAAATACCCGGTTCACACGTTCGAACATCACTTCAAACACTTGTCTGTCGAACCACGTTCGACGAACCGCTCGACCCTTTAAACCCGCCTTAACACACACGCACATCAAGTTTATGTAGCGACATTGCGTATGCATTCAATCTAAAATATGAAATAAAGACCCACCCAAAGGACTCTTTCCTCTTGAAATGGATCATCTTACGCCGAGTTCAAAAACATTACGAAAACATTGCAGTTACCGAAAACATTTTTATCCTGCTTATGCATGAAGCGGACGGACTCTGGTTCGTGCCAAAGAGAAAATATCATCACGGGAGGAATGTTTTCGCTGCTGCATGATGCCTCGAATCCTCTGATTGAAGATATAAGAGACATTTGCATGTTATTTTTTTTTTTTTTTTTTTTTTAACCTCTGTTGACATTTGGCACCAAAATAAAATGGGAGGCTGGCCAGAAATGTGAATGGTTGTGTTTGTGTGTGATATATATATATATATATATATATATATATATATATATATATATATATATTCTTTCTGAGTGGGGATAGCTTAATGTGTTAAAAGGGTTTGCGTATTACCATGATCAGCTAAGCTGTACCATTCAGAGCCACCTATACTAGGTTGGTTTGCTTTGAGCAATCAGACGATACCGCCCACCATCAGCAATCCGCAACGGCCATCGTGGTGATGAAAACAAGCCAAACCCCAGACGTGAATTGACATTTCTGAGGCCTTTGTCCTGCAGGGGACTAGAAACTTCTGCATTTGTTGTTGTTGTTGTTGTTGTTCAGGTGGTCAGGGAAATTAAATTAGATAGATGACGTTAATAGATGACTGATGATAATAGAAAGCGAATAAGGTAGTTCAATTTAATTGTTCTTTATGCTTTATCAGAATGTTAAATTTCTCTTAACTGGTATTAATTTAGTGGAATAGTATTTTCACTTCCGCCAACGAAGTTGGAAGGAGGTTATGTTTTATCCCCTGTTTGTTTTGTGTTTGTTTGTGAACAGCCTCCTGGCCACAATTTTAAGATCATTAACAACATTAAATTAGATCTATCATATTAGCCCGTTGAATTAATTATATATTGTTTTTCAGTAATTTTCCATTAAATTTTTCTTTTCAATAGAACGCATTTATTATGGACACAGAATCCCAAATAAATCGTAGAAGTTGCGAAAAAAAGTGCTCTGTGATATTCTCTTCCTGTGTAAGCGCAATTGAAGTACAGTAGATTGAAAAAAAATGGGAAACAAAAGAGTTGGGAGTTCCACACAATTGTCGTTCCAACAGGGTTGTGGTGGCCTGCTGGTAACGTCCTTGCCTGGTGATCGCCAGACTGGGGTTCGAGTTGCGCTCAAACTCATTAGTTCTTTTGGTCGCTGCAACCTCACCATCCTTGGTAGTTAAGGATCGGGGTTTTGGGGAGCCTATAGGTCTATCTGCCGAGTCATCAGCAACCATTGTCTGGCCCTCCTTGGTCGTAGCTTAGGTGGAGAGGGGTCTTGGGCGCTGATCATATGTAATATGATCAGTCTCTAGGGCATTGTCCTGCTTGATAGGGCAATGTCAATGTCCCTTGCCTCTGCCATTCATGAGCGGCCTTTAAACCTTTAAGGATGGGTGTTTTGGGGGAGCCTATAGATCTATCTGTTGAGTCATCAACAGCCATTGCCTGACCCTCATTGGTCTTAGCTTGGGTGGAGAGGGGGCTAGGGCGCTGATCATATGTAATATGATCAGTCTCTAGGGCATCGGTCCTGCTTGATAGGGCAATGGCACTGTCCGTTGCCTCTGCCATTCATGAGCGGCCTTTAAAGCCTTTAAACTGTGTTATGATTTCCCCTCGGAATAATGACTTACATAATTAGCCAGAGTTTAAGGTATTTATCATTTATATTTTAAAACAACTAAGCTCTAATTATAACTCAACAGAACCTTGGCAATCCATTAATCTCCAACTCTAATTGCGGAAAATGTCAGTCTGCCTTGAGGGTACACTCGAGCACACTATCTCGTTTCTCTTCCTCTCGTTATCTTGAGGTTTTTATCCTCTTGTTTTTTTCAGGTTTTTATAGTTTTTATATGAAAGATTTATTTTATTTTTATTGTTGTTCTTGAACTTCTCTTGCGGTTTTTCCTTATTTCTTTTCCTCACTGGGCTATTATTTCCAGTTGGAGCTCATAGCATCCTGCTTTTCCAACTAGGGTTGTACTGTAGTATATCTTGTGATAATAATAATAATAATAATAATAATAATAATAATAATAATAATAATAATAATATCCTTTTATAGACTAAATGCAGTTTTAAGTTTATAGCTTACGTTTCCCCCTTTCATAGTTATCCGCGTTATGCATATAGACTATTGCCCTATCTGCTTATTAACGCCACCAATGAAGTCGGAGGGAGGTTATGTTTTCGCCCCTGTTAGTGTGTGTGTGTGTGTTTGTTTGTTTGTGAACAGCTTCCTGGCCACAGTTTTAATCGTAGAGTAATGAAATTTGCAGGGATTAACTGCTATGTAAAAATATGGAAATTATCAAGTTTTGAAAGGGGGAGGTCAAAGGTCAAGGTCATGGTCAAGCAAAATGCCCAATTCAAATAATCAGCCATAAGTTTGGACATCTTTGTCACAGAGACTTATAACTTGGTTCATATTTGAGTGTATGAAAATCCACGCCAATTAATACATGTTAAGGTCAAAGGTAATTGTCGAGCAAAATGTCGAGAAATAAGCTACCGTGGCGGAGGTCTGCTGTACTGAGTGCCCCTCTAGTTGTACTCTCACTTATTGCTGGATGGTATTTTTTCAACCATTTATTGCATTATCACACGCTACAATAGTACGTTCGTACAATCGGTTCAAGGTGTGGCAGATTCTAGAATTTCCGTGCCACTTTGACTGCAATTATCAGATTAACGGCTCCTTTTAGCCGTTAGGCCGGGAGCACACTAGCGACTCTGTGGCGCTACAAAGCCACAGCATCGTGTGGCGGGGATGTGGTCTCCCATAGGTTTCCATTGTTTTCAAGTTTTGCCGCGCAAACTAGCGACTGTGGCTCTCTGTCGCTCATCCCCACCACAGGCGTGGCGTGGCTTTGAAAACAATGGAAACCTATGGGAGACCACATCCCCGCCACACGATGCTGTGGCTTTGTGGCGCCACAGAGTCGCTAGTGTGCTCCCAGCCTTAATCTGATAATTCGCGGTCAAACTGGCAGCAGTGCCTATGGAAATTCCAGAATCAGCCACACCTCGAACCGACTTCGTGCTACGAACACACTATAGGAGCTAATGATAAATCTGTTGCCACTTGGGGCTGTAGAACTGCAAGAGCCCGTGCTTGGCCAGAAGGGCCAGGCAATCTACAACAACAACAACAACAACAACAACAACAACATATATTAACTATCTATCTGCTTGTTCGCAAGAAATCAAAGGAAATGTGCTATGTTTTTACTGCGATGTAGTTCTGTGCTCTATGTCTTTGTAGTACATCTGTATTTTTGAATGATCAGTCTTGAGGTATAGTTCATTTCTTTTAGCGCGGCGTATTTGCACCGACTCACAGCGGTGCCCTTTTAGCTCGGAAGAGTTTCCTGATCGCTGATTGGTTGGACAAGATATTTCTAACCAATCAGCAATCAGGAAACTTTTCCGAGCTAAAAGGGCACCGTTGCGAGTCTGTGAAAATCTGCCTCGCTAAAAGAGATGAACTATAGTTTATGTATATATTATCGTTACTAGCTAAACTATAACTCTATTTGGAAAAGCAGGATGCTATAAGCCCAAGGGCTCAAACAAGGAAAATAACACAGTGAAGAAAGGTAGTAAGGAAACAGGTATAATATTGTGCCTGAGTGTACCCTCAAGCAAGGGATCTCTAACCCAAGACAGTGGAAGACCATGGCACTGAGGCTATGGCACTACCCAAGACTAGAGAATGATGACCTACAGAAGAGCAGAGGATGATTTATCTTTAGCGATGTCTTATTGCCCCTGTCAACGAAGTTGGAAGGAGGTTATGCTTTCGCTCCTGTTTGTGTGTTTGTTTGTGAACAATTAGCAGGCCATAATTTTAATCGCAAAGCAATGAAACTTGCAAGGATTAACTGCATATAGAAAGCTGAAAATTATTACATTTTGTAAGGTCAAGGTCAAAGGTAAAAGTCTTTGTAAGGTCAAGGTCAAAGGTAAAAGTCATGGTCAAGCAAAATGTCCAATTCACGTAATCAGCCATAAGTTTGGATATCGTTGTCACAAAGACTTCAAACTTGGCTCATATTTGAGTATATGAATATATACGCCAATTAATACATGTTAAGGTCAAAGGTCAAAGTCAAAGTCGAGCAAAAGGTCGAGAAATAGGCTGCCCATGCGGGTCGTTTGGTGCATGGTGTAATGAAAAATTGATTAAGTTGTTGAAAATTGTATAAATTCGCGTACTGAAAAGTTAGCAAAAGAATAATGTTATTAGAAAACTCATGTAGGACTTATATCCAATAAATTTCAAGTTAAAAATATATATTTTTTTATAAATAGAAATAATGAGAATCAGTGTTGCAACACATTCGTTACTTAAAAAAGAATCCTAATTAATATAGCAGTAATTTTTTTTTTTTTTTTTTTATTTATTTATTTTTTTTTTTTTTTGATAAAACCCATGTATGACTTGCATCAGTAAAATTTTAGGTTTAAAAATATATAATTTTATAATTAGCAATAATGAGAACCAGTGTAGTAACACTTTCTTTACATAAAAATGAAGTTTAATATCATAGCATTTTTTTTTTTATAGAACTCATGTAGGACTTGCATAAAGAAAATTCCAATTTAAAAAATAGATTTTTTTTAAATAGAAATAATGAAAACCAATGTTGCAACACTTTGTTTATATAAAAAAATCTTAATTTATATCATAGCAGTATTTTATATATATATATATATATATATATATATATATATATATATATATATATATATATACTGTATATATATACTGTATATATATGTATATATATATATATATATATATATATATATATATATATAAATAGATATATTACATATTTAGGACTTGCATCAATAATATTTCAGATTGAAAAATCATGTTTTTTTTTTTCAATAGAAATAAAAAAACCCAATATTGCAACACTTTCTTTAGATAGAAAAACAGGCTTAATTAATATCACAGCAGTATTTTCTAATACTCAATTCAGGTTCAACTCTACAACCATGACGAGATTTAATCACATAACCTGACGTCATTAGCGGTAATTGGTATCACACTGGTCATCATAAATTTCTAAATAATCCCGAATAACGAGTTGTAATCCGTGACGAATGACATATCCCTTTTCAAATATATATTTTTTTCTTTTTTTCACTGCAGATGATTATCGCAGAGACTGTGAGAAATGCTAATATAGCATTTATTCACATCTGTATTTTGGTATAGAATAATTACGTATATAATGTAAATTGATAAAATGTAATTGCATTTTTATGATAAAAGAAAATAAAATTCTTCTCCCAGGGTCAACTGAAGGGAACACGCATTTATTAATCTATGCAAATTGAAAATATTGCTCTAGCTAGTAGGACAATACCCTAAAGACGGACCATATATACATATAATCAGCGCCCAAGCCTCTGCACCCAGGCTTGGACCAGGGAGGACCAGGTAATGGCTGCTGATGACTCAGCTTGTTTAAATGCCGATTATGAATGGCAAAGGCAAGGGATAGTGACATTGCTCTGCCTAGCAGGACAATGCCCTAGAGACTGACCACAGATACATATAAACAGCGCCCAAGCCTCTCTGCACCCAGGCTTGGACCAGGGAGGGCCAGGTAATGGCTGCTGATGACTCAGAAGTTCGTTTAAAGGACGCTCATGAATGACAGAAGCAAGGGATAGTGACATTGTTCTTGCTAGCAGGACAATATCTATAAATATTTATATATATATGAATATATATATATATATATATATATATATATATATATATTTATATATATAAATATATATATATATATTTGTATATAAATATATATTTATATATATATATATATATATATATATATATATATATATGTATATATATATACACACACACACACACTTGTTATTCATCATATAGGGGGAGATATATATCCAGCTCTTTTGTTTTTAACTACACGTACCTAACTCCCTGTACAAATATACGGGTCTCACTCTCGTTGTGAATGTGTATTCATTTACCCGGGTCATTGTTTATTAAAAGCTATTAGCTTGAAGCACCCATCCCTGTCAGGTCATGAGAAATTCATCGTGGTCGAGTGCCCCTATGACTCGTGGTTGGTCGTACAGGCAGCTTTAGGTTCCTAAAGTTTATTTTAGGTAACTTTGTTTAAACAGACTTCAACGTCGATGTTGTTATCTAGGCTTTCCTTGTTGTTACATATTCTGGCTATAGGTTTGAATGTTTAATGGCCGCTCGTGAATGGCAGAGGCAAGGGAGAGTGACAATGACCTAGCTAGCTAGACAGTGCCCTAGGTTTAAAGGTTAAAAGGTCACTCATGAATGGCAGAGGCAAGGGACAGTGACATTGCCCTAGCAATCAGGATTGTACCAACCGTGTGTCACATGATCGTACATAAATTATTTTGTATATATTATGCTTGTATCTGCGCTCTTCCCTCGCACTAAAAAGAACCAGAATAGACATGTCTGCGTGTCGCCTATGTAACATTGTCATTTTCTCGAACATGTATTTTCCTGTTGCCTTGAGGTTTTGTATATAAAGGAGAGTGTTCTTTAATAAATATACTCAGTTGATTGCATCCTGCCTTTGAGTTCACAACCCTCTCTCGGCTCGCCACAGGATAATGCCCTAGAGACTGACCATATATTATATGATCAGCGCCCAAGCCTCCTCTCCACCCAAGCTAGGACCAGGGAGGGTCAGGCAGTGGCTGCTGATGACTCAGCAGATAGACCCATAGGCTCCCTCAAACCCCCCAAACTTAGCTCACAAGGATGGTAAGGTTGCAGACACTAATGGCATGAACGAGTCTGAGCGGGACTCGAACCCCAGTCTGACAAACACCAGACAGAGACGTTACCAATCAGGCCACTACTGTATTTATAGTTTAAAGGCCGCTCGTGAATAGCAGAGACAAGGGGCAGTGACAATATCCTAGCTAGCTGGACAGTGCCCTAGAGACCGTCCTTATATACATATGATCGGCGCCCAAGCCCCTATACAAGCAAGGACCAAAGAGGACCAGACAATGGCTGCTGATGACTAAGCAAGTAGACCTATATGCTCCCCTAAACCACTTATCCTTGGCTCACAAGGATGGTGAAGTGGTAGACACTACAAGAATTATCGAGCCTGAGCGGGCCTCGAACCCTAGTCGGGCAGATTGCTAGGGAGGGACGTTTTCAATAGGCCCTAAACTGAATTCTACAGTATCCGTACACCTTAAAGTAGCTTCATTAAAACAAGATATTATTAATATCTTTATTAAGTGTAGGAACAAATAGCATTTACATGTCTATTTTTTCAAGGTAACTAGAAAGGCACTCAAGTAGAGCGTAGACCTCCGCCACGGCAGCTTATTTATCGACCTTTTCCTCGACCTTGACCTTTGACCTTAACCTTCCAAAATTTATTCAGTTCAGCTTTTTACGTAACAGTTAATCCCTGCAAGTTTCATTACGATTAGAATTGCAGCCAGGAAGCTGTTCACAACCAAACACATACAAATACACAAACAAGGGGTAAAACATAACCTCCTTCCAACTTTCTCGGCGGAGGTAATAAAACTTACAAAAAAAAAAAAAACTGTTGAACGATACGAAATATAAGACAATAGTTCAAAAGTTCAAAGTTGGAGCAAATGTTTTTATGTTGACCAGGCTGACATGAGTCTTTTTATAGTTTATATATGACATATCTGTTTTTGACGTTGTTAATAGTTTATGTGGGACATATCTGTTTTGACGTTATTACTGTTTTAGAATGATTTATTGTTAACTTGTTCTCATCATTTATTTATTTCCTTATTTCCTTTCCTCACTGGGCTATTTTTCCCTATTGGAGCCCTTGGGCTTTAGCATCTTGCTTTTCCAACTGGGGTTGTAGCTTGGCTAGTAATAATAATAATAATAATAATAATTATAATAATAATAATAATAATAATAATAATAATAATAATAACATCATCTTATCTAGAACTGCATGAAGAATAGTATGATTTGAGATTATATAATTACAAGGAATAGTACGAATCATGGAAGATATTATAAAGCATATTATTTTATTTAATTCTAAGAATTATTTATTTATTTATATATTATTTTATATTTATTCATCTATTTATTTATTCATTTATATATTTATTTGTCTCTGCCACAGATCGTCCTTGGAGGTTGCGCAAGATTTAAAAAAAAAAAAATTATTTTTTATTTATTTATCTATTATTTTTTATTAATTTATCTACTTATTTAATTATTCATTTATATATTTATTTGTCTCTACCACAGATCCTCCTTGGAAGTTGCGCAAGATTTAAAAAAAAAAAAAAAAAAAAAAAAAAAAAAAATTCACGTCTCGTCTTCGTTCGTTATCAGTAGCTTTCGTTGGAAATATGTCTTTCCTTTCCGTTTTCCTTTAATGAACGCCTGTTTTGCTCCTTCCTTAGGGGGGAGGGAGGGAGGGAGGGGGCTGTTGTTGAAAGAGGGGACCGGGGAGGCCCCCCGATAGAAGATAAATGAGGGGACGTGAGTCCTATCTGCCAATTCCAGGATGCGTTTTTGTGATAAGTTTTTATCAGTGGGAAAAAATAATGTTGAGCAAGTTTTTTTTTTTCGTTTGATTTTTCGAAATGAAGTTTCCGAAGAATTTTTCTTTCATTAATGAGAAGTTTCTTTTATGTACATTTCCCTTCATTATCGCACTGGAGACATCTTTGTGTTGAAGTTTCAGAAGTTTTTATCTCCCTTCATTATCAAATTGGTGTCACCTTTGTTTGTCTTGAAGTTTCAGAAGTTCTTATTTCCCTTCGTTATCGCATTGGTGTCGCCTTTGTTTGTCTTGAAGTTTAAGAAGTTCTTATTTCCCTTCGTTATCGCATTGGTGTCACCTTTGTTTGTCTCGAAGTTTAAGAAGTTCTTATTTCCCTTCGTTATCGCATTGGTGTCACCTTTGTTTGTGTTGAAGTTTCAGAAGTTCTTATTTCCCTTCGTTATCGCATTGGTGGTCACCTTTGTTTGTTTTGAAGTTTCAGAAGTTCTTATTTCCCTTCGTTATCGCATTGGTGGTCACCTTTGTTTGTCTTGAAGTTTCAGAAGTTCGTATTTCCCTTCGTTATCGCATTGGTGGTCACCTTTGTTTGTCTCGAAGTTTCAGAAGTTCTTATTTCCCTTCGTTAATCTCCCTTCGTTATCGCATTGGTGTCACCTTTGTTTGTCTTGAAGTTTCAGAAGCTCTTATTTCCCTTCGTTATCGCATTGGTGGTCACCTTTGTTTGTCTCGAAGTTTCAGAAGTTCGTATTTCCCTTCGTTATCGCATTGGTGGTCACCTTTGTTTGTCTCGAAGTATCAGAAGCTCTTATTTCCCTTCGTTATCGCATTGGTGGTCACCTTTGTTTGTGTTGAAGTTTCAGAAGTTCGTATTTCCCTTCGTTATCGCATTGGTGTCACCTTTGTTTGTCTCGAAGTTTCAGAAGTTCTTATTTCCCTTCGTTAATCTCCCTTCGTTATCGCATTGGTGTCACCTTTGTTTGTCTCGAAGTATCAGAAGCTCTTATTTCCCTTCGTTATCGCATTGGTGTCACCTTTGTTTGTCTCGAAGTTTCAGAAGCTCTTATTTCCCTTCGTTAATCTCCCTTCATTATCGCATTGGTGGTCACCTTTGTTTGTCTCGAAGTTTCAGAAGCTCTTATTTCCCTTCGTTATCGCATTGGTGGTCACCTTTGTTTGTCTCGAAGTTTCAGAAGTTCGTATTTCCCTTCGTTATCGCATTGGTGGTCACCTTTGTTTGTCTCGAAGTATCAGAAGCTCTTATTTCCCTTCGTTATCGCATTGGTGGTCACCTTTGTTTGTCTCGAAGTTTCAGAAGTTCGTATTTCCCTTCGTTATCGCATTGGTGGTCACCTTTGTTTGTCTCGAAGTATCAGAAGCTCTTATTTCCCTTCGTTATCGCATTGGTGTCACTTATGTTTGTCTCGAAGTATCAGAAGCTCTTATTTCCCTTCGTTATCGCATTGGTGTCACCTTTGTTTGTCTCGAAGTTTCAGAAGTTCGTATTTCCCTTCGTTATCGCATTGGTGGTCACCTTTGTTTGTCTCGAAGTATCAGAAGCTCTTATTTCCCTTCGTTATCGCATTGGTGGTCACCTTTGTTTGTCTCGAAGTATCAGAAGCTCTTATTTCCCTTCGTTATCGCATTGGTGTCACCTTTGTTTGTCTCGAAGTTTCAGAAGCTCTTATTTCCCTTCGTTAATCTCCCTTCGTTATCGCATTGGTGTCACCTTTGTTTGTCTCGAAGTTTCAGAAGGTCTTTTTTCCCTTCGTTATCGCATGGGTGGTCACCTTTGTTTGTGTTGAAGTTTCAGAAGTTCTTATTTCCCTTCGTTATCGCATTGGTGTCACTTATGTTTGTGTATGTATACCTTTCCTCGAATGATGAGTGATATAGGAAGATAGTAAGACGCTATTGTTTTTTTTTTTTTTTAGTTGCTCTATGAGTTATGTAAAATGGTTGCAATAGCTCGACACAATACAGATTCTAGATTCTCAAAAAAAAAAAATATTATATATATTATTTTAATCATAAATACAGTAGTTGACACTATATAGATTCTAGATTCACAAAAGAAATATTATTTTAATCATAATTACAGTAGCTTGACACCATACACCTATATTCTCAAAATAAAACATAATTTTAATCATGGTTACAGTTGTTGACACAATACAGCTTCTAGATTCTCCAAAATATATTTTGATCATAATTACAGTAGCTTGACACCATACAGCTTCTATATTCTTAAAATAAAGCATCATTTTTAATCATAATTACAGTAGCTTGACACCATACAGCTTCTATATTCTTAAAATAAAACATCATTTTAATCATAATTACAGTCGCTTGACACTATATAGATTTTAGATTCTCCCAAACAAAAAAGATTTTAATCATGAGTACAGTAGTCGACACTATATAGCTTATAGATTCTAAAAAGATATATATTATTGTATTCCTGGTTACAGTAGCTTCACACTACATAGCTTCTAGATTTTCATTTCTTTAACATGATTACAGTACCTTGACACTACATAGCTTCCATAGTTATTATTTATTTGACATGATTACAGTACCTTGACACTATAGTATAGAGCTTCTAGAAAAGTCATGAGAAATTTCTGGACAAATCTTTTAGTCCTTATCGCTAGAATAGTGTATGGAAGAGTATTCAGGACAGAATAGTTTGAGATCATTTCGTGAGCTTTTAATTAGTCTTCAGAACGAAAGAATGTTGTGACTGTGAGACTTTTAACTTTTATTTATCAGAAGTTAATAACTCTTGACTACTAGATATTAAGCTCTGGCACCGTCGTTCAGTTAGCTCTATGCATGTTGCATAAGAATTTTCCTAATTCTGACCACCCTTTGCATTCAGATCTTCCCAGACTGTACCATCCTGTTCGTAATACTAGGTATGCAGTTAATTCTAATAGTCAGGCCTTTTCCATCACGAGGCTCAATACTAATCGGGTAGTTGAATCAGTGGAACTTCAAAAGTTCAAACTTGCAGCAAATGTTTTCATGTTAAACAGTCTGATATAAGTCTCTTATAGTTTATATATGAAAGATCTGTTTTAATGTTGTGACTGTTCTTAGAATATGTTATTTTAATTGTTCATTACTTCTCTTTTTTATTTATATTAATTGATTTATTTCTTCACTGGGCTATTTTACTCTTGTTGGACCCCATGGCGTATAGCATCCTCCTTTCCAACTAGGGTTGTAGCTTAGCTAATAATAATAATAATAATAATAATAATAATAATAATAATAATAATAATAATAATAATAATAATAATAATGATATTATAGCACTTAGTTGTATATCTGCATATTATGACGCCATTAACGTATTTATCATGACTATTATATTTAGTAAATTCACCCTTAGTAACCTTAGGCCTTTGTGATGATGGCAGGTTCATCCTTGCCAAGATTCTTGGACATGATGTGTCTTACCATGCCAGTGGTATATTTAGCTTTATTTCAGAATCAGGTCTTCTGAAAGATATTTACCTTTTAAAATGACATCTTTGCTATTATGGTTTTAATTAGATAATTTTTTTTCTTTTATTTACAATAAACGATATTGGCGTCAATGACCTTAGATGTTCGGATACCAGAAAACCTCGAATCAATCAATCAGAAGAATAAACCCGGTCAGCCTACTTATTAAAATCACGAGAAGGGTTATGGTAGCCTATTAGAAACGTTTATGCCTAGCGTTATGCTCGCCTGGGATTCGAGACCCGGCTATGCTCGATAGTTTATTTTAGTGTCTGCAACCTCACCAATCTTGTGAGCTAATGATGGGGGTTTTTTGGGGGGCCTACAGGTTTACCTACTGAGTCATCAGCAGTCATTGCTTGGCCTTCCCTGGTCCTAGTTTGGGTGGAGAGGGTGCTTGGGCGCTGAGCATACATGTATGTGCTTAGTCTATAAAGCATTCTCAATATCTCTTGCCTCTGCCATTCATGAGCGACCTTTATACCTATGAACAAAAAAGGGAAGTAGACCCTATTGCTGTCATCTTAGCAATAAATCATCTCCTCCTACGCCCATTGACGCAAAGGGCCTCGGTTATATTTCGCCAGTCGTCTCTATCTTGAGCTTTTAAATCAATATTTCTCCATTCATCATCTCCTACTTCACGCTTCATAGTCCTCAGCCATGTAGGCATAGGTCTTCCAACTCTTCTAGTACCTTGCAGAGCCCAGTTGAAATTTTGGTGAACTAATCTCTCTTGGGGAGTGCGAAGAGCATACCCAAACCATCTCCATCTACCCCTCACCATGATCTCATCCACATATGGCACTGGAGAATTCTCTCTTATAGTTTCATTTCTAATGGCACGGAAGTATTCTCTCTTATAGTTTCATTTCTAATTTTATACTGCTATTTAGCAATAAATACCTTGAGTGTTTTAAAGTTTCCTAACGATATATCGTGCAAACGTATTCCAAAAAAAAAGAAAAAAAAAAGCTAACTGTCAGGCATGTCAGTGTAATGATTTTGTATGTTAGAGCTATTTACAAGCAAGTATGATGTCAGTATGTTATTTTAGTTCCAAGTAATCCGGTTACCCTTTCATTGTTGAAGTATTTATAAA
>NC_090734.1:134567745-134570245 GCF_036898095.1 Palaemon carinicauda
ATAATAATAATAGATGAAAGAGAATGAGAAAACATGCAGACGCCTCTCCTGTTTCTAGCGCCCTTTCACTTTGAAGGGTAGACACGATCATTTACATAAAAGCCGTATACAAAAAATGCTGAGACCCGGGATTATGCTTCCAACATTTCACGCCTGGAAGCTCCGATTTTCCATTTCCTCGTGCATAACCTTCCAGTCTAATTAATCACTCGATGCACATAAACTTAATGAAGGCCCTGCTTAATTTATACTCAAATTTTTTTAATGAGGCGCATTTGCATCGACTCGCAAGGGTGCCCTTTTAGCTCGGAAAAGTTTCCTGATAGCTGATTGGTTGGACAAAAAATCATTCTAACCAATCAGCCTAGTAGGAATCTTTTCCGAGCTAAAAGGGCACTCCTTCGAGTCGTTACAATCAGCTAGCTAAAAGGGCAACCCTGCGAGTCAGTACAAATCAGCCAGTAGGAAACTTCAACGAGCTAAAAGGGCACCCCTTCGAGTCGTTACCAATCGGCTAGCTAAAAGGGCAACCCTGCGAGTCAGTACCAATCAGCCAGTAGGAAACTTCAACGAGCTAAAAGGGGCACCCCTTCGAGTCGTTACCAATCGGCTAGCTAAAAGGGCAACCCTGCGAGTCAGTACCAATCAGCCAGTAGGAAACTTCAACGAGCTAAAAGGGCACCCCTTCGAGTCATTACCAATCGGCTAGCTAAAAGGGCAACCCTGCGAGTCAGTACCAATCAGCCAGTAGGAAACTTCAACGAGCTAAAAGGGCACCCCTTCGAGTCGTTACCAATCGGCTAGCTAAAAGGGCAACCCGGCGAGTCAGTACCAATCAGCTAGTAGGAAACATTTCGGAGCTAAAAGGGCACCCCTTCGAGTTGTTACCAATCGGCTTGCTAAAAGGGCAACCCTGCGAGTCAGTAATAATCAGCTAGTGGGAAACTTTTCCCAGCTAAAATGGGACCCCTTCGAGTCGTTACCAATCAGCTAGCTAAAAGGGCAACCCTGCAAGTCAGTACCAATCAGCCAGCAGGAAACTTCAACGAGCTAAAAGGGCACCCCTTCGAGTCAGTACCAATCAGCTAGTGGGAAACTTTTCCGAGCCAAAAGGACACCCCTTCGAGTCGTTACCAATCGGCTAGCTAAAAGGGCAACCCTGCGAGTCAGTACCAATCAGCCAGTAGGAAACCTCAACGAGCTAAAAGGGCACCCCTTCAAGTCATAACCAATCAGCTAATAGGAAACTTTTTCGAGCCAAAAGGGCATCACTTCGAGTCGTTACTATCGGCTAGCTAAAAAGAGCAACCCTGCGAGTCGGTACCAATCAGCTAGTAGTAATCTTTTCCGAGCTAAAAGAGCACCCCTTCGAGTCGTTGCCCATCAGCTAGCTAAAAGGGCACCCCTGGGAGTCAGTACCAATGAGCTAGTAGGAATGTTTTCTGAGCTAAAAGGGCACATATGCGAGTCAGTACCAATGAGCTAGTAGGAACGTTTTTTTGAGTTAAAAGGGCACCCCTGCGAGTCAGTACCAATGAGCTAGTAGGAATGTTTTTCAAGCTAAAAGGGCACCCCTGCGAGTCGGTACCAATCAGCTAGTAGGAATGTTTTCCGAGCTAAAAGGGCACCCCTGCGAGTCAGTCCCAATCAGCTAGTAGGAATGTTTTCTGAGCTAAAAGGGCACCCCTGCGAGTCAGTCCCAATCAGCTAGTAGGAATGTTTTCCGAGCTAAAAGGGCACCCCTGCGAGTCAGTCCCAATCAGCTAGTAGGAATCTTTTCCGAGCTAAAAGGGCACCCCTGCGAGTCGGTCCCAATCAGCTAGTAGGAATCTTTTCCGAGCTAAAAGGGCACCCCTGCGAGTCAGTCCCAATCAGCTAGTAGGAATCTTTTCCGAGCTAAAAGGGCATCTCTGCGAGTCAATGCAGATGCGCCTCATTAAAAAAAAATTAGTATGAATATAAAGTGTGGAGTTTATCTATGACAGCGTGCCATAAATATGTCCCGTTCTGATGCTGGTTTACATAATGGTGATCGTTTGATAATGAAGGGCTATTCAGGAATTTTATTTTGTGTCTGGCGAATGAAAGAATGAATGAATAAATTATTTCATGTCTGGGGAATGAATGAAAGAGCTTTGTAATATGGATGCAAAATACGTGATGGTGAAGAAAAGCAGGACTTTTAACTAGTTATATTTGAATGTCATTACCTCCGCCAACGAAGTTGGAAGGAGGTTATGTTTTACCCCCTGTTTGTGTATGTGTGTTTGTTTGTGAACAGCTTCCTGACCTCAATTCTGATCGTAGAGTAATGAAACTTGCAGGGATTAACTGTTACTTAAAAAGCTGTAAATGATTACATTTTGGAAGATCAAAGTCACGGTCGAGCAAAGGGTCGAGAAATAAGCTGCTGCGGCGGAGGTCTACGCTCTACTGAGTGCCCCTCTAGTTATAGGTTGTTGTGGCCTATTGGTAACCTGTCTTCCTGGTGATCGCCAGA
>NC_090734.1:134575245-134582745 GCF_036898095.1 Palaemon carinicauda
ATCTTAGAAGTGTAGTTTTCACTTTGCCATATCCTCAAGTTTTCACTTTGCCATATCCTTAAGTTTTCACTTTGTCATATCCTCAAGTTTTCGCTTTGTCATATCCTCAAGTTTTCACTTTGCCATATCCTTAAGTTTTCACTTTGCCATGTTTTCACTTTGCCATATCCTTGAGTTTTCACTTTGCCATATCCTTAAGTTTTCACTTTGCCATATCCTTAAGTTTTCAATTTGCCATATCCTTAAGTTTTCACTTTGCCATATCCTTAAGTTTTCAATTTGCCATATCCTTAAGTTTTCACTTTACCATATCCTCAAGTTTTCACTTTGCCATATCCTCAAGTTTTCACTTTGCCATATCCTTGAGTTTTCACTTTGCCATATCCTTAAGTTTTCAATTTGCCATATCCTTAAGTTTTCACTTTACCATATCCTCAAGTTTTCACTTTGCCATATCCTCAAGTTTTCACTTTGCCATATCCTTGAGTTTTCACTTTGCCATATCCTTAAGTTTTCGCTTTGTCATATCCTCAAGTTTTCACTTTGCCATATCCTTAAGTTTTCAATTTGCCATATCCTTAAGTTTTCACTTTGTCATATCCTCAAGTTTTCACTTTACCATATCCTTAAGTTTTCAATTTGCCATATCCTAAAGTTTTCACTTTACCATATCCTTAAGTTTTCACTTTGTCATATCCTCAAGTTTTCACTTTACCATATCCTTAAGTTTTCACTTTGCCATATCCTCAAATTTTCACTTTGCCATATCCTTAAGTTTTCACTTTACCATATCCTTAAGTTTTCACTTTGTCATATCCTCAAGTTTTCACTTTACCATATCCTTAAGTTTTCAATTTGCCATATCCTAAAGTTTTCACTTTACCATATCCTCAAGTTTTCACTTTGCCATATCCTCAAGTTTTCACTTTGCCATATCCTTAAGTTTTCACTTTGCCATATCCTCAAGTTTTCACTTTGCCATATCCTTAAGTTTTCACTTTGCCATATCCTTAAGTTTTCACTTTGTCATATCCTCAAGTATTCACTTTACCATATCCTTAAGTTTTCAATTTGCCATATCCTAAAGTTTTCACTTTGCCATATCCTTAAGTTTTCACTTTGCCATATCCTTAAGTTTTCACTTTGCCATATCCTCAAGTTTTCACTTTGCCATATCCTTAAGTTTTCGCTTTGCCATATCCTTAAGTTTTCGCTTTGCCATATCCTCAAGTCTTCACTTTGCCATATCCTCAAGTCTTCACTTTGCCATATCCTCAAGTTTTCACTTTGCCATATCCTCAAGTCTTCACTTTGCCATATCCTTAAGTTTTCACTTTGCCATATCCTCAAGTCTTCACTTTGCCATATCCTCAAGTTTTCACTTTGACATATCCCTAAGTCTTTACTTTGCCATATCCCTAAGTCTTCACTTTGCCATATCCTCAAGTTTTCACTTTGCCATATCCTTGAGTTTTCACTTTGCCATATCCTTAAGTTTTCACTTTGCCATATCCTTAAGTTTTCTCTTTGCCATATCCTTAAGTTTTCACTTTGCCATATCCTTAAGTTTTCACTTTGCCATGTTTTCACTTTGCCATATCCTCAAGTTTTCACTTTGCCATATCCTCAAGTTTTCACTTTGCCATATCCTCAAGTTTTCCCTTTGCCATATCCTTAATATCCTACTTTAAACAGGTAGAAATTATGACCAGCATTGTGTTTTATGATTTCAAGCAAGTAAGCAAACCATTTATTAAATTTTTTGGTTGTATCAAGAAATCATTATAATCGTAATTTATAGTTTTTTTTTTTTTTTTTTTTTTCAAGTAGATGAAGTAAGCTCTGCTCTGTGTCATTTTTTCGTGGCATAACGGTACATACGTCCATGAATCATTGAATGATTGATTGTTGATTCATATGAATCATTGATTGATTGATTAGATTGATTGTTGATTCATACGAATCATTGATTGATTGGATTGATGGTTGGTTCATACGCATCGTTGATTGATTGCATTGATGGTTGATTCATACGCATCATTGATTGATTGGATTGATGGTTGGTTCATACGCATCGTTGATTGATTGCATTGATGGTTGATTCATACGCATCATTGATTGATTGGATTGATGGTTGGTTCATACGCATCGTTGATTGATTGCATTGATGGTTGATTCATACGCATCATTGATTGATTGGATTGATGGTTGGTTCATACGCATCGTTGATTGATTGCATTGATGGTTGATTCATACGCATCATTGATTGATTGGATTGATGGTTGGTTCATACGCATCGTTGATTGATTGCATTGATGGTTGATTCATACGCATCATTGATTGACTGGATTGATGGTTGGTTCATACGCATCGTTGATTGATTGCATTGATGGTTGATTCATACGCATCATTGATTGACTGGATTGATGGTTGGTTCATACGCATCGTTGATTGATTGCATTGATGGTTGATTCATACGCATCATTGATTGACTGGATTGATGGTTGGTTCATACGCATCGTTGATTGATTGGATTGATGGTTGATTCATACGCATCATTGATTGACTGGATTGATGGTTGGTTCATACGCATCGTTGATTGATTGGATTGATGGTTGATTCATACGCATCATTGATTGACTGGATTGATGGTTGGTTCATACGCATCGTTGATTGATTGGATTGATGGTTGATTCATACGCATCATTGATTGACTGAATTGATGGTTGGTTCATACGCATCGTTGATTGATTGAATTGATGGTTGATTCATACGCATCATTGATTGATTGAATTGATTGTTGAGGATTTAGTGTTCTCTAATGCCCCATTTCCAGACTGCCTGAATTTTTCTAGTCTGAATTTATTACCTACGCCAACGGAGTTGGAAGGAGGTTATATTTTACCACCTGTTTGTTTACGTGTGAGTATTTGTTTGTGAACAGCTTCCTGGCCACAATTTTAATCGTAGAATAATGAAACTTGCAGGGATTAACTATTATGTAAAAAACACTGGAAATTATTAAACTTTGGAAGGTCAAGGTTAAAGGTCAAAGTCACGGTCAAGCAAAATGTCCAAAACAAGTATATGAGCCATCGTATAGTATATGAAATACATATACATGTATATATATACATATATATATATGTATATATATACATACGTATATTATGTAAAAAACTGGAAATTATTAAACTTTGGAAGGTCAAGATTAAAGGTCAAAGTCACGGTCAAGCAAAATGTCCAATACAGGTATATCAGCCATCGTATAATATATGAAAGCAATAATAACCTATATGATACCTCAGCATGGTCGCGGTTTCCAGAACTTCGACAACCCTCCTCTCCATAAAA
The DNA here is from genome assembly GCF_036898095.1 of Palaemon carinicauda. Taxonomy (NCBI): domain Eukaryota; kingdom Metazoa; phylum Arthropoda; class Malacostraca; order Decapoda; family Palaemonidae; genus Palaemon; species Palaemon carinicauda. Next base: position 134,578,600 of record NC_090734.1, read on the forward strand.
GGCCTCGATTGTCTGTTAAGGGGCCCATACACGTTAAAAAAAAAGCGTCAAAATTTTGCATCAAAATTTTTTATATCAAAATTTTGACTTTTTTTTTCTTACGTGTATATACACCTTTAAGGGGCCCATACACGTTCAAAAAAAGCGTCAAAATTTTGCTTCAAAAATTTTTATATAAAAATTTTGATGCAAAATTTGTGTGTAGGATGTTTTGATGTCAAAGATTTGAAGCAAAATTTTGATATCAAAACGTCCTACACACACTCAAATTTTGCATCAAAATTTTGATATCAAAATTTTGACGCTTTTTTTTTAACGTGTATTGTACACCTTTAGAGTTGGAGGGACTGTCCCGATTAACTCAGGATTATTCACCGGATTGGGGGAAATTGTTCAAAGGTAAAGTTGAAATTCCACCTTTCCGTAGTTGTTATTTTTGTTGCGATATTGTTTGTTATTTTACGAACATATTCAAATATTTACTTCATTTTAGTGACTTACTCATCTACATATTTGTTTGTTTACAAATGTATTGTTTATCTTGACGTATGTGGTTCATAGGTGGTTGTTTTGTTTGCAAGGGTTTTTGTTTTTGTTTTACGAATATATTTGCTGTCTATATATTGCTAGTTAACGCGAATCGTCAAAAGTGAATGCTAGATATTTAAATAGCTATGCAAAAGCACTTCCCTATCACCCGAGGGACGGGGAGAGCTTAGCGTGACCGATATATATATATATATATATATATATATATATATATATATATATATATATATATATATGTGTGTGTGTGTGTGTGTGTGTGTATATATATATATATGTACACACACATATATATGTGTGTATATATAAATATATATATATATATATATATATATATATATATATATATATATATATATGTATATATACACACATATATATGTGTGTATATATACATACATATACCAAAGGCACTTCCCCCAATTTTGGGGGGTAGCCGACAACAACAAGAACAAAACAAAAAGGGGACCTGTACTCTCTACGTTCCTCCAGCCTAACCAGGGACTCAGCCGAGTTCAGCTGGTACTGCTAGGGTGCCACAGCCCAACCTCCCACATTTCCACCACAGATGAAGCTTCATACTGCTGAGTCCCCTACTGCTGCTACCTCCGCGGTCATCTAAGGCACCGGAGGAAGCAGCAGGGCCTACCGGAACTGCGTCACAATCGCTCGCCATTCATTCCTATTTCTAGCACGCTCTCTTGCCTCTCTCACATCTATCCTCCTATCACCCAGAGCTTTCTTCACACCATCCATCCACCCAAACCTTGGCCTTCCTCTTGTACTTCTCCCATCAACTCTTGCATTCATCACCTTCTTTAGCAGACAGCCATTTTCCATTCTCTCAACATGGCCAAACCACCTCAACACATTCATATCCACTCTAGCCGCTAACTCATTTCTTACACCCGTTCTCACCCTCACCACTTCGTTCCTAACCCTATCTACTCGAGATACACCAGCCATACTCCTCAGACACTTCATCTCAAACACATTCAATTTCTGTCTCTCCATCACTTTCATTCCCCACAACTCCGATCCATACATCACAGTTGGTACAATCACTTTCTCATATAGAACTCTCTTTACATTCATGCCCAATCCTCTATTTTTTACTACTCCCTTAACTGCCCCCAACACTTTGCAACCTTCATTCACTCTCTGACGTACATCTGCTTCCACTCCACCATTTGCTGCAACAACAGACCCCAAGTACTTAAACTGATCCACCTCCTCAAGTAACTCTCCATTTAACATGACATTCAACCTTGCACCACCTTCCCTTCTCGTACATCTCATAACCTTACTCTTACCCACATTAACTCTCAACTTCCTTCTCTCACACACCCTTCCAAATTCTGTCACTAGTCGGTCAAGCTTCTCTTCTGTGTCTGCTACCAGTACAGTATCATCCGCAAACAACAACTGATTTACCTCCCATTCATGATCATTCTCGCCTAACAGTTTTAATCCTCGTCCAAGCACTCTAGCATTCACCTCTCTCACCACTCCATCAACATACAAGTTAAACAACCAGGGCGACATCACACATCCCTGTCTCAGCCCCACTCTCACCGGAAACCAATCGCTCACCTCCTTTCCTATTCTAACACATGCTTTACTACCTGTGTAGAAACTTTTCACTGCTTGCAACAACCTTCCACCAACTCCATATAACCTCATCACATTCCACATTGCTTCCCTATCAACTCTATCATATGCTTTCTCCAGATCCATAAACACAACATACACCTCCTTACCTTTTGCTAAATATTTCTCGCATATCTGCCTAACTGTAAAAATCTGATTCATACAACCCCTACCTCTTCTAAAACCACCCTGTACTTCCAAGATTGCATTCTCTGTTTTATCCTTAATCCTATTAATCAGTATTCTACCATACACTTTTCCAACTACACTCAACAAACTAATACCTCTTGAATTACAACACTCATGCACATCTCCCTTACCCTTATATAGTGGTACAATACATGCACAGACCCAATCTACTGGTACCATTGACAACACAAAACACACATTAAACAATCTCACCAACCATTCAAGTACAGTCACACCCCCTTCCTTCAACATCTCAGCTTTCACACCATCCATACCCGATGCTTTTCCTACTCTCGTTTCATCTAGTGCTCTCCTCACTTCCTCTATTGTAATCTCTCTCTCATTCTCATCTCCCATCACTGGCACCTCAACACCTGGAACCGCAATTATATCTGCCTCCCTATCATCCTCAACATTCAGCAAACTTTCAAAATATTCCGCCCACCTTTTCCTTGCCTCCTCTCCTTTTAACAACCTTCCATTTCCATCTTTCACTGTCTCTTCAATTCTTGCGCCGGCCTTCCTTACTCTCTTCACTTCTTTCCAAAACTTCTTCTTATTCTCTTCATATGACTGACCCAGTCCCTGACCCCACCTCAGGTCAGCTGCCCTCTTTGCCTCACGTACCTTGCGCTTTACTTCCACCTTTTGCTCTCTATATTTTTCATACTTCTCTATACTATTACTCTGCAGCCATTCTTCAAAAGCCCTCTTTTTCTCTTCCACTTTTACCTTCACTCCTTCATTCCACCATTCACTGCCCTTCCTCATGCTGCCTCCAACAACCTTCTTGCCATATACATCACTTGCAATCCCAACAAAATTTTCTTTTGCTAACTTCCACTCCTCCTCTAAATTACCAGTTTCTCTTACTCTCACCTCGTCATATGCCATTTTCAACCTTTCCTGATATTTACTTTTTACCCCCGGTTTTATTAGCTCTTCAACCCTCACTAGCTCCCTTTTACATCCACCTACTCTATTCCCCCACTCTTTTGCTACAACTAATTTTCCTTCCACCAAAAAATGATCAGACATACCGTTAGCCATACCCCTAAACACGTGCACGTCTTTCAATCTTCCAAACATTCTTTTAGTTATCAACACATAATCCATTAATGCCCTTTCTACTACTCTTCCATTTGCCTCTCTTACCCATGTATACTTATTTTTATCTTTCTTTTTAAAAAAGCTAGCACTTATTACCATCTCTTGTTCAACACACATATCTACCAGTCTCTCACCACTCTCATTTTCACCTGGTACGCCATATTTCCCAATGACACCTTCTACCTCTCCAGCACCCACTCTAGCATTTAAGTCACCCATAACAACTACATAATTCCTTCTACCCAGTCCTTCTACACACCTAGTTAATTCATTCCAGAACTCATTCCGCTCTTCTTCACTTTTCTCACTACCTGGCCCATACGCACTGACAAACGCCCAACATTCCCTACCCAACCTAACCCTTACCCACATTAACCTAGATGATATCTCCTTCCATTCCACTACTTTACCTGTCATCCATTCACTCAACAATAAAGCCACACCCTCTCTCGCTCTTCCCCTTTCAATCCCAGACACTCTACCAGACATTTCACCAAACATCACTTCACCCTTTCCTTTCATCTTTGTCTCACACAAGGCCAATACATCCATCCTTCTACTTCTAAACATACTTCCAATCTCACATCTTTTACTCTCTATCGTACTACATCCACGCACATTCAAACACCCCAAAACTAGAGTGCGGGGAGC
>NC_090734.1:134587745-134595245 GCF_036898095.1 Palaemon carinicauda
ATGTTTGTGTGTGTGTGTTTGTGAACAGCTTTCTGTCCACAATTTTAATCGTAGTTATGAGACCTGTAAGGATTAACTGTCTTGTAAAAAGCTGGATTTGATTAAATTTTGGAAGGTTGAGGTCAAAGGGACTTGTAAGGATTAACTGTCTTGTAAAAAACTGGGAAAGATTAAATTTTGAAAGGTCAAGGTCACGGTCAAGCAAAATGTCCAATTTCCGTAATTAGCCATCAGTATGGACATCGTTGTCACATAGACTTTAAACTTGGTTCATATATGAGTGTATGACAATCCACTCCCATTAATACATGTTAAGGTCAAAGGTCAAAGGTCAAAGTCGAGCAATGGACCCTCTAGTTCTTAATTTTTAGAAGGTTAGTTTGAAAGTTTGGGCAATTTAACCGTTTCATTCACGGCTGTCATTTTAATTACATCTATATGTGATGGAATTATGAATTACGAAATACAGGCAAGTGTTGATTATGAGGATACAATTGGGTTATGTGATTTAACTAAAATGATATTTGAAATTGGGATTCTGCGTTTCACTCTAATAAATTATTAATAAATACCTCTCTTTCTAAATATGTTTTAGGTTCAAATGACTGAACCCCTTGTTATTTTTAGGTGCCAGAAGTTGGTTTTGCTCATACAGTTAACGTAAGCTATATAGTGATTCTTCTTTTATTAATGTGTGTGTGTTTTTTTTTTTTTATGGAGTTAAGCAGGGTTGCCTTCTTTTTCAAGGACTTTCCTTTTTCTTTGGGGGTAGACCATAGTCCCGATCGGCTGCCCTGCCTGACATCGCTTTTAGACCCCGGTAGGGCAAGACGGGATAACAAGACTTTTTCGGATTTAATTTTAAACCGGTGGAAAATTATCTGCTATAAAAAAATGAAATACGGTATCGCATGTTCAATTGTTGTTCCAGTCACCAACGTCCTTCTTTTTCAAGAACTTTCCTCTGACTTTGGGGTAGACCGATCGGCTGCCCTGCCTGACATCGCTTTTAGACCCCGGTAGCGCAAGACGGGATAACAAGACTCTTTCAAATTGAATTTTAAACCATTGGAAAATTATCTGCTATAAAAAAATGAAATACGGTATCGTATGTTCAACTGTTGTACCAGTCACGAGCGTCCTTTTTCAAGAACTTTCCTCTGACTTTGGGGTAGACCGTAATCCCGATCGGCTGCCCTGCCTGACATCGCTTTTAGACCCCGGTAGCGTAAGACAGGATAACAAGACTTTCAAAGTTTATTTTAAACCATTGGAAAATTATCTGCTATAAAAAAATGAAATACGGTATCGCATGTTCAATTGTTGTGCCAGTCACCAACGTCCTAATTTTAAACCATTGGAAAATTATCTGCTCTAAAAAAATGAAGCGTCCTTCCTCCTAGCAGCGAGGAGTCCTGGCGTGGTTAATTCGACAGTTCGAGACGTGTGAAGTGTCTGTTATGTCTTTAGAAGGTGTTGGAGTGATACCCGTCCGTATTTGAAATAGCTTTTACTTATTAATATGCTCCTTCCTTCGGTGGATATTTCTCAAGACTTTTTCGTCTATTCAAAGACCGTGATTTATACTTTATGAAATGTGATTTGATGTGATTTAAGTTTATTTGATGTGACGTTATTTTTTCTCTTTTCCACAGATACACAATTATTCTGTGGAGACACTATCAGTAAGTTGTTATTTCTTTATCTCTTCCGTGTGAATATGTGCTCATTTCTTTAATGATGGTAATGATAACAACAATCATAATGATAATGATAATAATCTAATAATAATAATAACATAAGCGAATCGTCCTTCCATTATTCACTTAATGCACTGAATTTTTTTTTAGCATTGATTTTTATTTCTGTTTACTATTGTTATTTTTACTTATTTTTCTGTTTTACTATTGTTATTTTTACTTATTTTTCTGTTTAGTGTTGTTATTTTTACTTATTTTACTGTTTACTATTGTATTTTTTTCTGTTTACTATTGTATTTTTTTCTGTTTACTATTGTTATTTTTACTTATTTCTCTGTTTACTATTGTTATTTTTACTTATTTTTCTGTTTACAATTGTAATTTTTTAAAAGTTTTCTGTTTACTATTGTTATTTTTACTTATTTTTCTGTTTACTATTGTTATTTTTACTTATTTTTCTTTTTACTATTGTTATTTTTACTTATTTTTCTGTTTACTATTGTTATATTTGTTTATTTTTCTGTTTACTATTGTTATTTTTACTTATTTTTCTGTTTACTATTGTTATTTTTACTTATTTTTCTGTTTACTATTGTATTTTTTTCATTTTTCTGTTTACTATTGTTATTTTTACTTATTTTTCTGTTTACTATTGTTATTTTTGTTTATTTTTCGATTTAGCAATGCTATTCATGTTTGGCAATGAATATTCTCGCACTTTTCACTGGCTTTTCTGTGCACATAACGTGAAATGGTTTCGATTTCATGATAAACACGTTCAGGACATTATGAAATCTACCTTTTGCAAAGCATCGTATTATGGGCTTGTTTAGTATCCGATTACTCTCAATTATACTCAAATCACATACAAAAGATGATATTATTTCCAACGTGTCTTCATAAATTGGAACAAGACACAAACGGTTTATTATTTGAGACAAGGAAATATTATAGGAAAAAGATTAGAAAAATATGTACAGTTGGATACAAGAGTCCCTTGTACACCTCGCCTCGAAGGAGTATACCCTGTCACGCCCCTTACTTCACTACGAGTGATCAAACAGGTAGTGTAGGGAGTTGTAGCAGAGGTGGTGAGCAGGGCTAATCATGGGAACTCTCCCTGCTGTAAGGGTGTGGCTGGGTGCATTTCCTCAGAGTGAGGTGTACTAGAAATTCATGTATCCAACTGTACTTAGATTTTCAGAGGGTAAGTTTAAGAATTGCTTTATTCAGAAAGAAAAAAAGACGTCTATTTTTACCTTCTTTCCTTGAAATCAATGGCTTTTTATTTCGTGCATGCTACCTTTGAAATTTTATCACCTTTCAAGCTTTTCCCTATGAATTATTGTAAATTTATATTGTAATTTGGAATTGATTTGAAAACTCAAAAACAACATGGAAATGGTTTTGTTATTTCTTTTGGTTTAAGTGTTGTAAAAATGCATCTATGTATCCTTTCGTATGTTTTATATGTATTAAAAAGTTTGCATCCGTAAATGTATGATTGATTTTAAACAAAATATGAGTCCTGGGAAAATACTTTTATATATGTCTTCTTTTTCCCCACCGTTATCCCTACATTAAGGGGTCGGTTGCCCGATGCACCCTCTCCAATGCCTTCTATCAAAGGCATCCTCTTCCAGCAAACCTCTTCTCTCCATATCATCCTTCAACTTATCTCGCCATTTAATCTTCTCCTTCCCAACCGTTATCCCTACATTAAGGGCCGTTTGCCTGATGCATTCTTTCCAATACCTTCTATCAAATGTATCCCCTTCCAACAAATCTCTTCTCTCCATATCATCCTTCACCTTATCTCGCCATCTAATTCTGCCTCCCTCTTGATCTTCTCCCCATAAAAGGTTCCTCCCAATCCCTCCTCACTCCCTCTCCACCATCCATCCTCAACACATGTACACACCATCTCAGTCATGACACATTTTTATTTATGTGTTGAAGTTTTTAGAAATATTTTTTTTACGTTTAGAGTTTCATTTTGCTTTTAATTACCGTCAGCATTTTTGCATTATATTCTGTACAATGTTGTTAGAGGAATTCATACTGGTTGCCTTGATTCAGATAAATTTTCAGAAAATACTTGCAATATTATTGAAAAAAAAAAAAATTAAACAATCCAGATTTTCAAACTTTTTTCTCCTAAATGGCTATCATAAAACTAACCTGTGTTTATTTGTAGGTAGTAGGTTGGCCAGAGCACAGTCTTCCGTTAAGTTACTACCGCTAGAGAGTAATTTAGTCCCTTGACTGGACAGACAGTATACATTGGACCCCTCCCCCCCCCTCTCTCTCTCTCTCTCTCTCTCTCTCTCTCTCTCTCTCTCTCTCTCTCTCTCTCTCTATCGTTCCGGCTCCTTTCATCTTTGCCAACACATACACAGAATAGTGTGGCCTATTCTTTACCCATTCTCCTCTTTCTTCATATACCTGACAACACCAAACAATTTTTCCTCGCTTAAGGGGTTAACTACTGCACTGTAATTGTTTAGTGGCTACTTTCCACTTGGTAAGGATAGAAGAGACTCTAGTTATGGTGCGCAGCTCTTCCAGGAGAAGGACTCCAAAAATCAAACCATTGTTCTCTAGTTTGGGTAGTGTCATATGATTTATACCATAGTCTCCCATTGTCTTGGGTTCGAGTTCTCTTGCCAAACTATTTTATGTGTTTCCTCATTTCCTTTTTTCCCCGGGCTATTTTTCATGTTTGGGGTCCAGGACTGATAGCATCCTACTTTTCCAACTAGGGTTGTATTTTAATTAGTAATACATCACTAGGGATTTGTAGATAAAAGTGGTGAGGCTCTCTAGATTATTCATTTAACAATCTACTATGGAAAAGGCTCAGCTTTTATTATTATTATTATTATTTTTTTTTTTTAGAAATGATAAAATCACTGCCATTTTTTTCATTATTAGTAACTTTTTATTACTTTCGTTAGTAATGATATCAAGAAAATTAAATATATTTATTCCCAAATCATTGTGTCTTGATATTTTGCACAATTTCACCGAACACATTTCCATTCCTCATATTTCTGGTTTATATGTAGATTATGGAAGACGAATAGAGATGTTATATGCGGGAAGGCGACCTTACCAAACCCTAAGGGTTGACTAAAGAGGGAAAGCATGTTCCAGTTCGTACCCATAATGGGGTTTTCCTTTTACGAAAGTTGAAAGTTGCAGTCACAGGATCACATTTACTTTTGGAGATAGAATATAATTTCTTCTCTCTCTCTCTCTCTCTCTCTCTCTCTCTCTCTCTCTCTCTCTCTCTCTCTCTCTCTCTCTCTCTCTCTCTCTCTCATGATCACATTTATTTTTGCAGATAGAATATAATTTTTTTTTCGCTCTCTCTCTCTCTCTCTCTCTCTCTCTCTCTCTCTCTCTCTCTCTCTCTCTCTCTCATATATATATATATATGTATATATATAAATATATATATTTATATATTATTATTATTATTATTATTATTATTATTATTACAAGCTAAGCTACAACCCTATTGGGAAAAGCAAGATGCTAAAAACCCAGGGGCTCCAACAGGGAAAAATAGCCCAGTGAGGAAAGGAAAAGAGAACTAAATAAACTGAGGGAGAAGTAATGAACAAACAAATTAAAATATTTCAATAACAGTAATAATATTGATTTAGATCTTTCATATATAAGCTATAAAACATGAAAAAACAGTGGAAGAAAAATAAGATAGACTAGTGTAGGTGAGTATAACTTTAAGCAAGAGGACTCTAACCCCAAACAGTGGAAGGCCATGGTGCAGAGGCTGTGGCACTACCCAAGACTAGAGAACAATGGTTTGATTTTGGAGTGTCCGTCTCCTAGAAGAGCTGCTAACCATAGCTGAAGAATCTCTTTTATCCTTACCAAGAGGAAAATAGCCACTGGACAATTACAGTGTAGTAGTTAACCCCTTGAGCAAAGAAGAATTGTTTAGTAATCTCAAGTGTTGTCTGGTGTATGAGAACAGGAAAATGTGGAAAGAATAGACCCGACTATTCGGTGTATGTGTAGGCAAAGACAAAATGAGACGTAAACCGAGAGAGGATTCCATTATAGTACTATCTGGCCAGTCAAAGGACCCAATAACTTTCTGCCGGTAGTGTCTTGACGGGTGGCTGGTGCCCTGGCCAACCTACTACCTCCTATGTATGTAATGTGTGCGTTGTGGAAGCCATATTTAGAGGTTTATATTTCTTAATAGAGTAAAATAAAATAAAGTAATAAAACAATAAGAGAGATTACTCGAGTACCATTTGTGGATGAGATCATGATGAGGGGTAGATGGAGATGGTTTGGGCATGCTCTTCGCACTCCCCAAGAGAGATTAGTTCACGAAATGTTTAACTGGGCTCCACAAGGCACTAGAAGAATTGGAAGACCCAGGCTTACATGGCTTAGGACTATAAAGCGCGAAATAGGAGATAATGAATGGAATAGTACTGAATATGAAGCTCAAGACAGAGATGACTGGCGAAATCTAACCGAGGCCCTTTGCGTCAGTAGACGTAGGATGATGATGATGATGAAGTGTTTCTTAGTTAAAAAAAAAAAACATGATATCCACTTGAGAGCTTTTTAATCATCATACTCTCTCTCTCTCTCTCTCTCTCTCTCTCTCTCTCTCTCTCTCTCTCTCTCTCTCTCTCTCTCTCTGGATTATAAAATAGTTCAGAATACTATAAACTAATAATTTTTTAGTTTGTTTTTGAAAAGTTATTCATAACATGAGTTGAAATCTCTCTCTCTCTCTCTCTCTCTCTCTCTCTCTCTCTCTCTCATGAACCATATCAGAATACTATAAACAAAATGATGTTTAGTTTGTTTTTTAAAAGTTATTCATACTATAATATGAAATCTCTCTCTCTCTCTCTCTCTCTCTCTCTCTCTCTCTCTCTCTCTCTCTCTATTATGAACGAAATCAGAATACTATAAACAAATTAATTTTTAGTTTGTTTTTGAAAAATTATTCATACTATGAGATGAAATCTCTCTCTCTCTCTCTCTCTCTCTCTCTCTCTCTCTCTCTCTCTCTCTCTCTGAAGAAACAGTGTGCTTTCGACCCTCATAAACGAAGGCGAGTATTTCATGTTCAACGAAGCGTGATCGCCATGTAATAAATGTGAGCCTCATGAAATCCTTATTTATGTGGGATACGGCTTTTATGTGGCGTGCGATGCCACATATCTGGGGCTTTATGTGGCGTTGGCACGTGTGTTTATATTCCTTACTGTGAAAGATTTTTTTTATATGCGTACAGATAAGTTGTTTTATATTCGCCATGTAAATAGATACCATATTCTTTTAGATTTTGATTGATTGAAGTAATAAGGTGGCTTTGCACGAAGAGTAGTCATGGAGGTTGATCATGTAAGAAAGTAATATTCATATTCTCTCTCTCTCTGGTTACGGTTCATTTTCCCTTTGCTTACATACATAAGCCTATTCTCTACTTATTCTCCTCTGTCGTCATACACCTGACAACACTGAGATTACCAAACACTTCTTCACTCAAAGGGGTTAACTACTGCACTGTAATTGTTCAGTTGGTACTTTCCTCTTGGTAAGGGTAGAAGAGACTTTACTTATGGTAAGCAGCTCTTCTAGAAGAATGACACTCCAAAATCAAACCATTGTTCTCTTGGGTAGTGCCATAGCCTCTGTACCTTAGTCTTTCACTGTCTTGGGTTAGATTTCTCTTGCTTGAGGGTACACTCCGGTACACTATTTTATCTTGTTTATGTTTATTACTTCTCTTGTAGTTTAT
>NC_090734.1:134600245-134615209 GCF_036898095.1 Palaemon carinicauda
GGCTCTGATCCCGAGGTCGTTAAGAGAATCCAGACTTTAATGTTTTAATATATATATGGGTTATTTGAAATATGAAAAACACGTTTAAATGTGCAAAAATTCATCATATATATATATATATATATATATATATATATATATATATATATATATATATATATATATATATATATATATAAACAGATGCAATCCTTCCCATTCCCCCCCCCCACTTTCCTAACTACAACCCGCTGGTTCGGCAATTTGTGGAATTGTGGTTTTCAATGTACCTCTCAGGGTACCCCTTTTCATAAGGGTGTATATATATATATATATATATATATATATATATATATATATACGAATAATAGTACCAGGGTTATGATATACATCTTTATTGCTTAGCTTTCGGAAAATCTATTTCCATCATCAGAGCCTAAAATAGGATACATTGTATTAGTTAAAACATAGTATGATGAATATTTAAAACAGAAAATTTAAAATGAACATACAAAAACTTTATGAAATAAAATAAGAAATTAACATAAAACTATAAAATCAATCTAAATACAAAATAAAAGATCAAAGCGCCAGCGCTATAAACTCACATGAAATAAAATTATACACAATTTAATTCGTACGTTGCCCGGCCCAGGTTTGGTTTTAGTTTGTGCTGGAATATTGCCTCCATTATTATTAAGTCAAGGTTACTCTGCGAAGTGGCCAGGATGGAAAAATTCTCCTTGGACATTGGGTGGTCCTCACCTTGGGAATGGTCTCTGATGGCTGAATGGGGTGGTTTTGCTATATGATTACCCGTTCTAGGTGAGCGACCGAAGTGCTCAGACAATCTTGCACGGTAATGTCTTTCACTTTTTCCAATATACGATGCATTACAGCGATCACACTTATATTTATATATGACACCCGAACAAAGATCATCTGAGACCCGGTCTTTAAATTTGAAAAATTTGCTCATAGCATTTGAGGGGGAAAACACGATCTTCAATGATACCTGAGGATAAAATTCACGCACAATTCTACTGCAATGATTTCGTATTTTAAAACTGTGGGACCCCAGATATGGAATAGAAAAGAAGATATTTTTCCGAGGAGCAATTAGTTTCCTTTCACAAGGTGGTAGCGTGAGTTTGCTTAGTGTTTTCCCTATATAAGTATCAGTAAAATTATACGGGAATCCATTGTTATAAAGTAGTTTTTTGATATACGTCAGTTCCTTATGAATGTTGAGGTAATTAGAGCAAAGGTTATACGCTCTATAAGTGAGAGTACAGATAAGATTTCTCTTATATTGTATAGGAATAAAAGAGGAGAATTTAGTGCATAAGCCTGTGAACGTTGGTTTCCTGTAGACAGATGTGTTAAACCCAGTACCAAATTTATGAATGTTGATGTCAAGGAAAGATATGTTACAATCCATTTCCACTTCACTAGTAAAATTTATATTTTGGTGTTTGGAATTCAAATAGTTTAAAAACAATTGGACATGACTTGGGCTACGAAATAACAAAAACGTGTCGTCGACATACCGTCTATAAAAAAGAGGTTTAAAATCAGTAGGGCATTCATTTAACCAGATCTTTTCATAATAGGCAAGAAAGGCATTTGCGAGACTAGGTCCCATAGGGCTACCCATAGCACACCCATCAACCTGTACATAAAACTTTTTATCAAATAAAAACAAACAATCCCTAGCAGACAATCCCAGCAGTTCCTTCATCTCATTTCTTGTAAAACCATTCACTTGTTCTTCGTCTCCAAACAGCCCTTCCACGCAGATATCTATTGTCTCAGTCAAAGGAATATTAGTGAAAAGAGACTCCACGTCAAAGCTTGCCATTGTACATTTTCCCAAGTTTAAGTTTGAAATTTCTTTAGCAAATGAAAAAGAATCCTTCACTGTATATTCATTCACTGTTATTGGGGCTATTACCGGAACCAAAAATTTAGCTATATTATAATTGTGCGTCCCACAAGCAGACAAAATAGGTCTTAAAGGACAATTATTTTTATGAACCTTTGGCAGTCCGTACATAATTCCTGGCCTAGATCCTGAGCAGTATAGAGATTGGAAAGTTCCGTTTGCAATGACACCATTATTCTTTAATTTCCTTAGGAACCTGTTAACCTTATCTTCATATTTCAGAAGATACGAAAAAGTATCAGATGTTAACGGAGCAAATTTTGACCTGTCATTTAAAATGTCCACCATCTTCCCAACATAAGTATTTTTATCTAATAGTACAACACCATTGCCCTTGTCAGGTCTAGTTATTACAAGATCATCGTTATTTGACAAGTTCTTAAGAATTCCAATAGTTTCTTTGTCTGAATATTTGTTATTGTTGAATGAATTAAAAGAATAAAATGACCAGTTAGCCAAATACCTTAGTGACTGCTTAAAATACCCGATTCCCTTACTCAAGGGATCATAAAAATCTAGAGTAGAAATGGTTTTGTAAAGTTTTTCGAACTGTAAAAAGTGCTGAACATAGTTTAAACGTCGAGGGGGGAAAACAAACTTTAAGCCCTTGGCAAGAGCAGATTTTTGAATATCTGTTAATACCACCTTAGAAAAATTAAATATCACCTTATCACTAGACACATTACAATCATCTACATACCCCAAGTTTTTTAGCTTCCTTTGTTGGATATGCGTTACATGTTGAATTGACTTACAATTGTTAGTTTCAATAAGATTACTTAAATGTATAAAATCAAGATAAGACAATTTGGATTTTAACAGTTGTTGCTGGTTTTGGAGGGATTCCCGACAGACAGTAATACTTCTTTGCTTTGCTCGAATCTCACAAGATAAAAAATGTTTTTGACAATTTCTATAACTACGGGTGCGTTGAAGATTTCTATTAGACAACTTAAAACGTAGAAAATTAGGAACAAGGTCTTGGGCGTGGCAACAATTCAGAAAGTGAAGATCACTTGAAAGTTTCTTGAGTTTGTAGTCTTGGCGCTCTGTACTTCGATAAAGAGAAAGCACTGGTCGTCCATATCGTTGCGTAATCACATCGGCTATTGATTTATTCCGTGGAAAGCGGAGTTTCAATACGAATAATAGTACCAGGGTTATGATATACATCTTTATTGCTTAGCTTTCGGAAAATCTATTTCCATCATCAGAGCCTAAAATAGGATACATTGTATTAGTTAAAACATAGTATGATGAATATTTAAAACAGAAAATTTAAAATGAACATACAAAAACTTTATGAAATAAAATAAGAAATTAACATAAAACTATAAAATCAATCTAAATACAAAATAAAAGATCAAAGCGCCAGCGCTATAAACTCACATGAAATAAAATTATACACAATTTAATTCGTACGTTGCCCGGCCCAGGTTTGGTTTTAGTTTGTGCTGGAATATTGCCTCCATTATTATTAAGTCGAGGTTACTCTGCGAAGTGGCCAGGATGGAAAAATTCTCCTTGGACATTGGGTGGTCCTCACCTTGGGAATGGTCTCTGATGGCTGAATGGGGTGGTTTTGCTATATGATTACCCGTTCTAGGTGAGCGACCGAAGTGCTCAGACAATCTTGCACGGTAATGTCTTTCACTTTTTCCAATATACGATGCATTACAGCGATCACACTTATATTTATATATGACACCCGAACAAAGATCATCTGAGACCCGGTCTTTAAATTTGAAAAATTTGCTCATAGCATTTGAGGGGGAAAACACGATCTTCAATGATACCTGAGGATAAAATTCACGCACAATTCTACTGCAATGATTTCGTATTTTAAAACTGTGGGACCCCAGATATGGAATAGAAAAGAAGATATTTTTCCGAGGAGCAATTAGTTTCCTTTCACAAGGTGGTAGCGTGAGTTTGCTTAGTGTTTTCCCTATATAAGTATCAGTAAAATTATACGGGAATCCATTGTTATAAAGTAGTTTTTTGATATACGTCAGTTCCTTATGAATGTTGAGGTAATTAGAGCAAAGGTTATACGCTCTATAAGTGAGAGTACAGATAAGATTTCTCTTATATTGTATAGGAATAAAAGAGGAGAATTTAGTGCATAAGCCTGTGAACGTTGGTTTCCTGTAGACAGATGTGTTAAACCCAGTACCAAATTTATGAATGTTGATGTCAAGGAAAGATATGTTACAATCCATTTCCACTTCACTAGTAAAATTTATATTTTGGTGTTTGGAATTCAAATAGTTTAAAAACAATTGGACATGACTTGGGCTACGAAATAACAAAAACGTGTCGTCGACATACCGTCTATAAAAAAGAGGTTTAAAATCAGTAGGGCATTCATTTAACCAGATCTTTTCATAATAGGCAAGAAAGGCATTTGCGAGACTAGGTCCCATAGGGCTACCCATAGCACACCCATCAACCTGTACATAAAACTTTTTATCAAATAAAAACAAACAATCCCTAGCAGACAATCCCAGCAGTTCCTTCATCTCATTTCTTGTAAAACCATTCACTTGTTCTTCGTCTCCAAACAGCCCTTCCACGCAGATATCTATTGTCTCAGTCAAAGGAATATTAGTGAAAAGAGACTCCACGTCAAAGCTTGCCATTGTACATTTTCCCAAGTTTAAGTTTGAAATTTCTTTAGCAAATGAAAAAGAATCCTTCACTGTATATTCATTCACTGTTATTGGGGCTATTACCGGAACCAAAAATTTAGCTATATTATAATTGTGCGTCCCACAAGCAGACAAAATAGGTCTTAAAGGACAATTATTTTTATGAACCTTTGGCAGTCCGTACATAATTCCTGGCCTAGATCCTGAGCAGTATAGAGATTGGAAAGTTCCGTTTGCAATGACACCATTATTCTTTAATTTCCTTAGGAACCTGTTAACCTTATCTTCATATTTCAGAAGATACGAAAAAGTATCAGATGTTAACGGAGCAAATTTTGACCTGTCATTTAAAATGTCCACCATCTTCCCAACATAAGTATTTTTATCTAATAGTACAACACCATTGCCCTTGTCAGGTCTAGTTATTACAAGATCATCGTTATTTGACAAGTTCTTAAGAATTCCAATAGTTTCTTTGTCTGAATATTTGTTATTGTTGAATGAATTAAAAGAATAAAATGACCAGTTAGCCAAATACCTTAGTGACTGCTTAAAATACCCGATTCCCTTACTCAAGGGATCATAAAAATCTAGAGTAGAAATGGTTTTGTAAAGTTTTTCGAACTGTAAAAAGTGCTGAACATAGTTTAAACGTCGAGGGGGGAAAACAAACTTTAAGCCCTTGGCAAGAGCAGATTTTTGAATATCTGTTAATACCACCTTAGAAAAATTAAATATCACCTTATCACTAGACACATTACAATCATCTACATACCCCAAGTTTTTTAGCTTCCTTTGTTGGATATGCGTTACATGTTGAATTGACTTACAATTGTTAGTTTCAATAAGATTACTTAAATGTATAAAATCAAGATAAGACAATTTGGATTTTAACAGTTGTTGCTGGTTTTGGAGGGATTCCCGACAGACAGTAATACTTCTTTGCTTTGCTCGAATCTCACAAGATAAAAAATGTTTTTGACAATTTCTATAACTACGGGTGCGTTGAAGATTTCTATTAGACAACTTAAAACGTAGAAAATTAGGAACAAGGTCTTGGGCGTGGCAACAATTCAGAAAGTGAAGATCACTTGAAAGTTTCTTGAGTTTGTAGTCTTGGCGCTCTGTACTTCGATAAAGAGAAAGCACTGGTCGTCCATATCGTTGCGTAATCACATCGGCTATTGATTTATTCCGTGGAAAGCGGAGTTTCAATACGAATAATAGTACCAGGGTTATGATATACATCTTTATTGCTTAGCTTTCGGAAAATCTATTTCCATCATCAGAGCCTAAAATAGGATACATTGTATTAGTTAAAACATAGTATGATGAATATTTAAAACAGAAAATTTAAAATGAACATACAAAAACTTTATGAAATAAAATAAGAAATTAACATAAAACTATAAAATCAATCTAAATACAAAATAAAAGATCAAAGCGCCAGCGCTATAAACTCACATGAAATAAAATTATACACAATTTAATTCGTACGTTGCCCGGCCCAGGTTTGGTTTTAGTTTGTGCTGGAATATTGCCTCCATTATTATTAAGTCGAGGTTACTCTGCGAAGTGGCCAGGATGGAAAAATTCTCCTTGGACATTGGGTGGTCCTCACCTTGGGAATGGTCTCTGATGGCTGAATGGGGTGGTTTTGCTATATGATTACCCGTTCTAGGTGAGCGACCGAAGTGCTCAGACAATCTTGCACGGTAATGTCTTTCACTTTTTCCAATATACGATGCATTACAGCGATCACACTTATATTTATATATGACACCCGAACAAAGATCATCTGAGACCCGGTCTTTAAATTTGAAAAATTTGCTCATAGCATTTGAGGGGGAAAACACGATCTTCAATGATACCTGAGGATAAAATTCACGCACAATTCTACTGCAATGATTTCGTATTTTAAAACTGTGGGACCCCAGATATGGAATAGAAAAGAAGATATTTTTCCGAGGAGCAATTAGTTTCCTTTCACAAGGTGGTAGCGTGAGTTTGCTTAGTGTTTTCCCTATATAAGTATCAGTAAAATTATACGGGAATCCATTGTTATAAAGTAGTTTTTTGATATACGTCAGTTCCTTATGAATGTTGAGGTAATTAGAGCAAAGGTTATACGCTCTATAAGTGAGAGTACAGATAAGATTTCTCTTATATTGTATAGGAATAAAAGAGGAGAATTTAGTGCATAAGCCTGTGAACGTTGGTTTCCTGTAGACAGATGTGTTAAACCCAGTACCAAATTTATGAATGTTGATGTCAAGGAAAGATATGTTACAATCCATTTCCACTTCACTAGTAAAATTTATATTTTGGTGTTTGGAATTCAAATAGTTTAAAAACAATTGGACATGACTTGGGCTACGAAATAACAAAAACGTGTCGTCGACATACCGTCTATAAAAAAGAGGTTTAAAATCAGTAGGGCATTCATTTAACCAGATCTTTTCATAATAGGCAAGAAAGGCATTTGCGAGACTAGGTCCCATAGGGCTACCCATAGCACACCCATCAACCTGTACATAAAACTTTTTATCAAATAAAAACAAACAATCCCTAGCAGACAATCCCAGCAGTTCCTTCATCTCATTTCTTGTAAAACCATTCACTTGTTCTTCGTCTCCAAACAGCCCTTCCACGCAGATATCTATTGTCTCAGTCAAAGGAATATTAGTGAAAAGAGACTCCACGTCAAAGCTTGCCATTGTACATTTTCCCAAGTTTAAGTTTGAAATTTCTTTAGCAAATGAAAAAGAATCCTTCACTGTATATTCATTCACTGTTATTGGGGCTATTACCGGAACCAAAAATTTAGCTATATTATAATTGTGCGTCCCACAAGCAGACAAAATAGGTCTTAAAGGACAATTATTTTTATGAACCTTTGGCAGTCCGTACATAATTCCTGGCCTAGATCCTGAGCAGTATAGAGATTGGAAAGTTCCGTTTGCAATGACACCATTATTC
The DNA here is from genome assembly GCF_036898095.1 of Palaemon carinicauda. Taxonomy (NCBI): domain Eukaryota; kingdom Metazoa; phylum Arthropoda; class Malacostraca; order Decapoda; family Palaemonidae; genus Palaemon; species Palaemon carinicauda. Next base: position 134,607,800 of record NC_090734.1, read on the forward strand.
TTTAATTTCCTTAGGAACCTGTTAACCTTATCTTCATATTTCAGAAGATACGAAAAAGTATCAGATGTTAACGGAGCAAATTTTGACCTGTCATTTAAAATGTCCACCATCTTCCCAACATAAGTATTTTTATCTAATAGTACAACACCATTGCCCTTGTCAGGTCTAGTTATTACAAGATCATCGTTATTTGACAAGTTCTTAAGAATTCCAATAGTTTCTTTGTCTGAATATTTGTTATTGTTGAATGAATTAAAAGAATAAAATGACCAGTTAGCCAAATACCTTAGTGACTGCTTAAAATACCCGATTCCCTTACTCAAGGGATCATAAAAATCTAGAGTAGAAATGGTTTTGTAAAGTTTTTCGAACTGTAAAAAGTGCTGAACATAGTTTAAACGTCGAGGGGGGAAAACAAACTTTAAGCCCTTGGCAAGAGCAGATTTTTGAATATCTGTTAATACCACCTTAGAAAAATTAAATATCACCTTATCACTAGACACATTACAATCATCTACATACCCCAAGTTTTTTAGCTTCCTTTGTTGGATATGCGTTACATGTTGAATTGACTTACAATTGTTAGTTTCAATAAGATTACTTAAATGTATAAAATCAAGATAAGACAATTTGGATTTTAACAGTTGTTGCTGGTTTTGGAGGGATTCCCGACAGACAGTAATACTTCTTTGCTTTGCTCGAATCTCACAAGATAAAAAATGTTTTTGACAATTTCTATAACTACGGGTGCGTTGAAGATTTCTATTAGACAACTTAAAACGTAGAAAATTAGGAACAAGGTCTTGGGCGTGGCAACAATTCAGAAAGTGAAGATCACTTGAAAGTTTCTTGAGTTTGTAGTCTTGGCGCTCTGTACTTCGATAAAGAGAAAGCACTGGTCGTCCATATCGTTGCGTAATCACATCGGCTATTGATTTATTCCGTGGAAAGCGGAGTTTCAATACGAATAATAGTACCAGGGTTATGATATACATCTTTATTGCTTAGCTTTCGGAAAATCTATTTCCATCATCAGAGCCTAAAATAGGATACATTGTATTAGTTAAAACATAGTATGATGAATATTTAAAACAGAAAATTTAAAATGAACATACAAAAACTTTATGAAATAAAATAAGAAATTAACATAAAACTATAAAATCAATCTAAATACAAAATAAAAGATCAAAGCGCCAGCGCTATAAACTCACATGAAATAAAATTATACACAATTTAATTCGTACGTTGCCCGGCCCAGGTTTGGTTTTAGTTTGTGCTGGAATATTGCCTCCATTATTATTAAGTCGAGGTTACTCTGCGAAGTGGCCAGGATGGAAAAATTCTCCTTGGACATTGGGTGGTCCTCACCTTGGGAATGGTCTCTGATGGCTGAATGGGGTGGTTTTGCTATATGATTACCCGTTCTAGGTGAGCGACCGAAGTGCTCAGACAATCTTGCACGGTAATGTCTTTCACTTTTTCCAATATACGATGCATTACAGCGATCACACTTATATTTATATATGACACCCGAACAAAGATCATCTGAGACCCGGTCTTTAAATTTGAAAAATTTGCTCATAGCATTTGAGGGGGAAAACACGATCTTCAATGATACCTGAGGATAAAATTCACGCACAATTCTACTGCAATGATTTCGTATTTTAAAACTGTGGGACCCCAGATATGGAATAGAAAAGAAGATATTTTTCCGAGGAGCAATTAGTTTCCTTTCACAAGGTGGTAGCGTGAGTTTGCTTAGTGTTTTCCCTATATAAGTATCAGTAAAATTATACGGGAATCCATTGTTATAAAGTAGTTTTTTGATATACGTCAGTTCCTTATGAATGTTGAGGTAATTAGAGCAAAGGTTATACGCTCTATAAGTGAGAGTACAGATAAGATTTCTCTTATATTGTATAGGAATAAAAGAGGAGAATTTAGTGCATAAGCCTGTGAACGTTGGTTTCCTGTAGACAGATGTGTTAAACCCAGTACCAAATTTATGAATGTTGATGTCAAGGAAAGATATGTTACAATCCATTTCCACTTCACTAGTAAAATTTATATTTTGGTGTTTGGAATTCAAATAGTTTAAAAACAATTGGACATGACTTGGGCTACGAAATAACAAAAACGTGTCGTCGACATACCGTCTATAAAAAAGAGGTTTAAAATCAGTAGGGCATTCATTTAACCAGATCTTTTCATAATAGGCAAGAAAGGCATTTGCGAGACTAGGTCCCATAGGGCTACCCATAGCACACCCATCAACCTGTACATAAAACTTTTTATCAAATAAAAACAAACAATCCCTAGCAGACAATCCCAGCAGTTCCTTCATCTCATTTCTTGTAAAACCATTCACTTGTTCTTCGTCTCCAAACAGCCCTTCCACGCAGATATCTATTGTCTCAGTCAAAGGAATATTAGTGAAAAGAGACTCCACGTCAAAGCTTGCCATTGTACATTTTCCCAAGTTTAAGTTTGAAATTTCTTTAGCAAATGAAAAAGAATCCTTCACTGTATATTCATTCACTGTTATTGGGGCTATTACCGGAACCAAAAATTTAGCTATATTATAATTGTGCGTCCCACAAGCAGACAAAATAGGTCTTAAAGGACAATTATTTTTATGAACCTTTGGCAGTCCGTACATAATTCCTGGCCTAGATCCTGAGCAGTATAGAGATTGGAAAGTTCCGTTTGCAATGACACCATTATTCTTTAATTTCCTTAGGAACCTGTTAACCTTATCTTCATATTTCAGAAGATACGAAAAAGTATCAGATGTTAACGGAGCAAATTTTGACCTGTCATTTAAAATGTCCACCATCTTCCCAACATAAGTATTTTTATCTAATAGTACAACACCATTGCCCTTGTCAGGTCTAGTTATTACAAGATCATCGTTATTTGACAAGTTCTTAAGAATTCCAATAGTTTCTTTGTCTGAATATTTGTTATTGTTGAATGAATTAAAAGAATAAAATGACCAGTTAGCCAAATACCTTAGTGACTGCTTAAAATACCCGATTCCCTTACTCAAGGGATCATAAAAATCTAGAGTAGAAATGGTTTTGTAAAGTTTTTCGAACTGTAAAAAGTGCTGAACATAGTTTAAACGTCGAGGGGGGAAAACAAACTTTAAGCCCTTGGCAAGAGCAGATTTTTGAATATCTGTTAATACCACCTTAGAAAAATTAAATATCACCTTATCACTAGACACATTACAATCATCTACATACCCCAAGTTTTTTAGCTTCCTTTGTTGGATATGCGTTACATGTTGAATTGACTTACAATTGTTAGTTTCAATAAGATTACTTAAATGTATAAAATCAAGATAAGACAATTTGGATTTTAACAGTTGTTGCTGGTTTTGGAGGGATTCCCGACAGACAGTAATACTTCTTTGCTTTGCTCGAATCTCACAAGATAAAAAATGTTTTTGACAATTTCTATAACTACGGGTGCGTTGAAGATTTCTATTAGACAACTTAAAACGTAGAAAATTAGGAACAAGGTCTTGGGCGTGGCAACAATTCAGAAAGTGAAGATCACTTGAAAGTTTCTTGAGTTTGTAGTCTTGGCGCTCTGTACTTCGATAAAGAGAAAGCACTGGTCGTCCATATCGTTGCGTAATCACATCGGCTATTGATTTATTCCGTGGAAAGCGGAGTTTCAATACGAATAATAGTACCAGGGTTATGATATACATCTTTATTGCTTAGCTTTCGGAAAATCTATTTCCATCATCAGAGCCTAAAATAGGATACATTGTATTAGTTAAAACATAGTATGATGAATATTTAAAACAGAAAATTTAAAATGAACATACAAAAACTTTATGAAATAAAATAAGAAATTAACATAAAACTATAAAATCAATCTAAATACAAAATAAAAGATCAAAGCGCCAGCGCTATAAACTCACATGAAATAAAATTATACACAATTTAATTCGTACGTTGCCCGGCCCAGGTTTGGTTTTAGTTTGTGCTGGAATATTGCCTCCATTATTATTAAGTCGAGGTTACTCTGCGAAGTGGCCAGGATGGAAAAATTCTCCTTGGACATTGGGTGGTCCTCACCTTGGGAATGGTCTCTGATGGCTGAATGGGGTGGTTTTGCTATATGATTACCCGTTCTAGGTGAGCGACCGAAGTGCTCAGACAATCTTGCACGGTAATGTCTTTCACTTTTTCCAATATACGATGCATTACAGCGATCACACTTATATTTATATATGACACCCGAACAAAGATCATCTGAGACCCGGTCTTTAAATTTGAAAAATTTGCTCATAGCATTTGAGGGGGAAAACACGATCTTCAATGATACCTGAGGATAAAATTCACGCACAATTCTACTGCAATGATTTCGTATTTTAAAACTGTGGGACCCCAGATATGGAATAGAAAAGAAGATATTTTTCCGAGGAGCAATTAGTTTCCTTTCACAAGGTGGTAGCGTGAGTTTGCTTAGTGTTTTCCCTATATAAGTATCAGTAAAATTATACGGGAATCCATTGTTATAAAGTAGTTTTTTGATATACGTCAGTTCCTTATGAATGTTGAGGTAATTAGAGCAAAGGTTATACGCTCTATAAGTGAGAGTACAGATAAGATTTCTCTTATATTGTATAGGAATAAAAGAGGAGAATTTAGTGCATAAGCCTGTGAACGTTGGTTTCCTGTAGACAGATGTGTTAAACCCAGTACCAAATTTATGAATGTTGATGTCAAGGAAAGATATGTTACAATCCATTTCCACTTCACTAGTAAAATTTATATTTTGGTGTTTGGAATTCAAATAGTTTAAAAACAATTGGACATGACTTGGGCTACGAAATAACAAAAACGTGTCGTCGACATACCGTCTATAAAAAAGAGGTTTAAAATCAGTAGGGCATTCATTTAACCAGATCTTTTCATAATAGGCAAGAAAGGCATTTGCGAGACTAGGTCCCATAGGGCTACCCATAGCACACCCATCAACCTGTACATAAAACTTTTTATCAAATAAAAACAAACAATCCCTAGCAGACAATCCCAGCAGTTCCTTCATCTCATTTCTTGTAAAACCATTCACTTGTTCTTCGTCTCCAAACAGCCCTTCCACGCAGATATCTATTGTCTCAGTCAAAGGAATATTAGTGAAAAGAGACTCCACGTCAAAGCTTGCCATTGTACATTTTCCCAAGTTTAAGTTTGAAATTTCTTTAGCAAATGAAAAAGAATCCTTCACTGTATATTCATTCACTGTTATTGGGGCTATTACCGGAACCAAAAATTTAGCTATATTATAATTGTGCGTCCCACAAGCAGACAAAATAGGTCTTAAAGGACAATTATTTTTATGAACCTTTGGCAGTCCGTACATAATTCCTGGCCTAGATCCTGAGCAGTATAGAGATTGGAAAGTTCCGTTTGCAATGACACCATTATTCTTTAATTTCCTTAGGAACCTGTTAACCTTATCTTCATATTTCAGAAGATACGAAAAAGTATCAGATGTTAACGGAGCAAATTTTGACCTGTCATTTAAAATGTCCACCATCTTCCCAACATAAGTATTTTTATCTAATAGTACAACACCATTGCCCTTGTCAGGTCTAGTTATTACAAGATCATCGTTATTTGACAAGTTCTTAAGAATTCCAATAGTTTCTTTGTCTGAATATTTGTTATTGTTGAATGAATTAAAAGAATAAAATGACCAGTTAGCCAAATACCTTAGTGACTGCTTAAAATACCCGATTCCCTTACTCAAGGGATCATAAAAATCTAGAGTAGAAATGGTTTTGTAAAGTTTTTCGAACTGTAAAAAGTGCTGAACATAGTTTAAACGTCGAGGGGGGAAAACAAACTTTAAGCCCTTGGCAAGAGCAGATTTTTGAATATCTGTTAATACCACCTTAGAAAAATTAAATATCACCTTATCACTAGACACATTACAATCATCTACATACCCCAAGTTTTTTAGCTTCCTTTGTTGGATATGCGTTACATGTTGAATTGACTTACAATTGTTAGTTTCAATAAGATTACTTAAATGTATAAAATCAAGATAAGACAATTTGGATTTTAACAGTTGTTGCTGGTTTTGGAGGGATTCCCGACAGACAGTAATACTTCTTTGCTTTGCTCGAATCTCACAAGATAAAAAATGTTTTTGACAATTTCTATAACTACGGGTGCGTTGAAGATTTCTATTAGACAACTTAAAACGTAGAAAATTAGGAACAAGGTCTTGGGCGTGGCAACAATTCAGAAAGTGAAGATCACTTGAAAGTTTCTTGAGTTTGTAGTCTTGGCGCTCTGTACTTCGATAAAGAGAAAGCACTGGTCGTCCATATCGTTGCGTAATCACATCGGCTATTGATTTATTCCGTGGAAAGCGGAGTTTCAATACGAATAATAGTACCAGGGTTATGATATACATCTTTATTGCTTAGCTTTCGGAAAATCTATTTCCATCATCAGAGCCTAAAATAGGATACATTGTATTAGTTAAAACATAGTATGATGAATATTTAAAACAGAAAATTTAAAATGAACATACAAAAACTTTATGAAATAAAATAAGAAATTAACATAAAACTATAAAATCAATCTAAATACAAAATAAAAGATCAAAGCGCCAGCGCTATAAACTCACATGAAATAAAATTATACACAATTTAATTCGTACGTTGCCCGGCCCAGGTTTGGTTTTAGTTTGTGCTGGAATATTGCCTCCATTATTATTAAGTCGAGGTTACTCTGCGAAGTGGCCAGGATGGAAAAATTCTCCTTGGACATTGGGTGGTCCTCACCTTGGGAATGGTCTCTGATGGCTGAATGGGGTGGTTTTGCTATATGATTACCCGTTCTAGGTGAGCGACCGAAGTGCTCAGACAATCTTGCACGGTAATGTCTTTCACTTTTTCCAATATACGATGCATTACAGCGATCACACTTATATTTATATATGACACCCGAACAAAGATCATCTGAGACCCGGTCTTTAAATTTGAAAAATTTGCTCATAGCATTTGAGGGGGAAAACACGATCTTCAATGATACCTGAGGATAAAATTCACGCACAATTCTACTGCAATGATTTCGTATTTTAAAACTGTGGGACCCCAGATATGGAATAGAAAAGAAGATATTTTTCCGAGGAGCAATTAGTTTCCTTTCACAAGGTGGTAGCGTGAGTTTGCTTAGTGTTTTCCCTATATAAGTATCAGTAAAATTATACGGGAATCCATTGTTATAAAGTAGTTTTTTGATATACGTCAGTTCCTTATGAATGTTGAGGTAATTAGAGCAAAGGTTATACGCTCTATAAGTGAGAGTACAGATAAGATTTCTCTTATATTGTATAGGAATAAAAGAGGAGAATTTAGTGCATAAGCCTGTG
>NC_090734.1:134615709-134630709 GCF_036898095.1 Palaemon carinicauda
GGGAAAACACGATCTTCAATGATACCTGAGGATAAAATTCACGCACAATTCTACTGCAATGATTTCGTATTTTAAAACTGTGGGACCCCAGATATGGAATAGAAAAGAAGATATTTTTCCGAGGAGCAATTAGTTTCCTTTCACAAGGTGGTAGCGTGAGTTTGCTTAGTGTTTTCCCTATATAAGTATCAGTAAAATTATACGGGAATCCATTGTTATAAAGTAGTTTTTTGATATACGTCAGTTCCTTATGAATGTTGAGGTAATTAGAGCAAAGGTTATACGCTCTATAAGTGAGAGTACAGATAAGATTTCTCTTATATTGTATAGGAATAAAAGAGGAGAATTTAGTGCATAAGCCTGTGAACGTTGGTTTCCTGTAGACAGATGTGTTAAACCCAGTACCAAATTTATGAATGTTGATGTCAAGGAAAGATATGTTACAATCCATTTCCACTTCACTAGTAAAATTTATATTTTGGTGTTTGGAATTCAAATAGTTTAAAAACAATTGGACATGACTTGGGCTACGAAATAACAAAAACGTGTCGTCGACATACCGTCTATAAAAAAGAGGTTTAAAATCAGTAGGGCATTCATTTAACCAGATCTTTTCATAATAGGCAAGAAAGGCATTTGCGAGGACTAGGTCCCATAGGGCTACCCATAGCACACCCATCAACCTGTACATAAAACTTTTTATCAAATAAAAACAAACAATCCCTAGCAGACAATCCCAGCAGTTCCTTCATCTCATTTCTTGTAAAAACCATTCACTTGTTTCTTCGTCTCCAAACAGCCCTTCCACGCAGATATCTATTGTCTCAGTCAAAGGAATATTAGTGAAAAGAGACTCCACGTCAAAGCTTGCCATTGTACATTTTCCCAAGTTTAAGTTTGAAATTTCTTTAGCAAATGAAAAAGAATCCTTCACTGTATATTCATTCACTGTTATTGGGGCTATTACCGGAACCAAAAATTTAGCTATATTATAATTGTGCGTCCCACAAGCAGACAAAATAGGTCTTAAAGGACAATTATTTTTATGAACCTTTGGCAGTCCGTACATAATTCCTGGCCTAGATCCTGAGCAGTATAGAGATTGGAAAGTTCCGTTTGCAATGACACCATTATTCTTTAATATCCTTAGGAACCTGTTAACCTTATCTTCATATTTCAGAAGATACGAAAAAGTATCAGATGTTAACGGAGCAAATTTGACCTGTCATTTAAAATGTCCACCCATCTTCCCAACATAAGTATTTTTATCTAATAGTACAACACCATTGCCCTTGTCAGGTCTAGTTATTTACAAGATCATCGTTATTTGACAAGTTCTTAAGAATTCCAATAGTTTCTTTGTCTGAATATTTGTTATTGTTGAATGAATTAAAAGAATAAAATGACCAGTTAGCCAAATACCTTAGTGACTGCTTAAAATACCCGATTCCCTTACTCAAGGGATCATAAAAATCTAGAGTAGAAATGGTTTTGTAAAGTTTTTCGAACTGTAAAAAGTGCTGAACATAGTTTAAAACGTCGAGGGGGGAAAACAAACTTTAAGCCCTTGGCAAGAGCAGATTTTTTGAATATCTGTTAATACCACCTTAGAAAAATTTAAATATCACCTTATCACTAGACACATTACAATCATCTACATACCCCAAGTTTTTTAGCTTCCTTTGTTGGATATGCGTTACATGTTGAATTGACTTACAATTGTTAGTTTCAATAAGATTACTTAAATGTATAAAATCAAGATAAGACAATTTGGATTTTAACAGTTGTTGCTGGTTTTGGAGGGATTCCCGACAGACAGTAATACTTCTTTGCTTTGCTCGAATCTCACAAGATAAAAAATGTTTTTGACAATTCTATAACTACGGGTGCGTTGAAGATTTCTATTAGACAACTTAAAACGTAGAAAATTAGGAACAAGGTCTTGGGCGTGGCAACAATTCAGAAAGTGAAGATCACTTGAAAGTTTCTTGAGTTTGTAGTCTTGGCGCTCTGTACTTCGATAAAGAGAAAGCACTGGTCGTCCATATCGTTGCGTAATCACATCGGCTATTGATTTATTCCGTGGAAAGCGGAGTTTCAATACGAATAATAGTACCAGGGTTATGATATACATCTTTATTGCTTAGCTTTCGGAAAATCTATTTCCATCATCAGAGCCTAAAATAGGATACATTGTATTAGTTTAAAACATAGTATGATGAATATTTAAAACAGAAAATTTAAAATGAACATACAAAAACTTTATGAAATAAAATAAGAAATTAACATAAAACTATAAAATCAATCTAAATACAAAATAAAAGATCAAAGCGCCAGCGCTATAAACTCACATGAAATAAAATTATACACAATTTAATTCGTACGTTGCCCGGCCCAGGTTTGGTTTTAGTTTGTGCTGGAATATTGCCTCCATTATTATTAAGTCGAGGTTACTCTGCGAAGTGGCCAGGATGGAAAAAATTCTCCTTGGACATTGGGTGGTCCTCACCTTGGGAATGGTCTCTGATGGCTGAATGGGGTGGTTTTGCTATATGATTACCCGTTCTAGGTGAGCGACCGAAGTGCTCAGACAATCTTGCACGGTAATGTCTTTCACTTTTTCCAATATACGATGCATTACAGCGATCACACTTATATTTATATATGACACCCGAACAAAGATCATCTGAGACCCGGTCTTTAAATTTGAAAAATTTGCTCATAGCATTTGAGGGGGAAAACACGATCTTCAATGATACCTGAGGATAAAATTCACGCACAATTCTACTGCAATGATTTCGTATTTTAAAACTGTGGGACCCCAGATATGGAATAGAAAAGAAGATATTTTTCCGAGGAGCAATTAGTTTCCTTTCACAAGGTGGTAGCGTGAGTTTGCTTAGTGTTTTCCCTATATAAGTATCAGTAAAATTATACGGGAATCCATTGTTATAAAGTAGTTTTTTGATATACGTCAGTTCCTTATGAATGTTGAGGTAATTAGAGCAAAGGTTATACGCTCTATAAGTGAGAGTACAGATAAGATTTCTCTTATATTGTATAGGAATAAAAGAGGAGAATTTAGTGCATAAGCCTGTGAACGTTGGTTTCCTGTAGACAGATGTGTTAAACCCAGTACCAAATTTATGAATGTTGATGTCAAGGAAAGATATGTTACAATCCATTTCCACTTCACTAGTAAAATTTATATTTTGGTGTTTGGAATTCAAATAGTTTAAAAACAATTGGACATGACTTGGGCTACGAAATAACAAAAACGTGTCGTCGACATACCGTCTATAAAAAAGAGGTTTAAAATCAGTAGGGCATTCATTTAACCAGATCTTTTCATAATAGGCAAGAAAGGCATTTGCGAGACTAGGTCCCATAGGGCTACCCATAGCACACCCATCAACCTGTACATAAAACTTTTTATCAAATAAAAACAAACAATCCCTAGCAGACAATCCCAGCAGTTCCTTCATCTCATTTCTTGTAAAACCATTCACTTGTTCTTCGTCTCCAAACAGCCCTTCCACGCAGATATCTATTGTCTCAGTCAAAGGAATATTAGTGAAAAGAGACTCCACGTCAAAGCTTGCCATTGTACATTTTCCCAAGTTTAAGTTTGAAATTTCTTTAGCAAATGAAAAAGAATCCTTCACTGTATATTCATTCACTGTTATTGGGGCTATTACCGGAACCAAAAATTTAGCTATATTATAATTGTGCGTCCCACAAGCAGACAAAATAGGTCTTAAAGGACAATTATTTTTATGAACCTTTGGCAGTCCGTACATAATTCCTGGCCTAGATCCTGAGCAGTATAGAGATTGGAAAGTTCCGTTTGCAATGACACCATTATTCTTTAATTTCCTTAGGAACCTGTTAACCTTATCTTCATATTTCAGAAGATACGAAAAAGTATCAGATGTTAACGGAGCAAATTTTGACCTGTCATTTAAAATGTCCACCATCTTCCCAACATAAGTATTTTTATCTAATAGTACAACACCATTGCCCTTGTCAGGTCTAGTTATTACAAGATCATCGTTATTTGACAAGTTCTTAAGAATTCCAATAGTTTCTTTGTCTGAATATTTGTTATTGTTGAATGAATTAAAAGAATAAAATGACCAGTTAGCCAAATACCTTAGTGACTGCTTAAAATACCCGATTCCCTTACTCAAGGGATCATAAAAATCTAGAGTAGAAATGGTTTTGTAAAGTTTTTCGAACTGTAAAAAGTGCTGAACATAGTTTAAACGTCGAGGGGGGAAAACAAACTTTAAGCCCTTGGCAAGAGCAGATTTTTGAATATCTGTTAATACCACCTTAGAAAAATTAAATATCACCTTATCACTAGACACATTACAATCATCTACATACCCCAAGTTTTTTAGCTTCCTTTGTTGGATATGCGTTACATGTTGAATTGACTTACAATTGTTAGTTTCAATAAGATTACTTAAATGTATAAAATCAAGATAAGACAATTTGGATTTTAACAGTTGTTGCTGGTTTTGGAGGGATTCCCGACAGACAGTAATACTTCTTTGCTTTGCTCGAATCTCACAAGATAAAAAATGTTTTTGACAATTTCTATAACTACGGGTGCGTTGAAGATTTCTATTAGACAACTTAAAACGTAGAAAATTAGGAACAAGGTCTTGGGCGTGGCAACAATTCAGAAAGTGAAGATCACTTGAAAGTTTCTTGAGTTTGTAGTCTTGGCGCTCTGTACTTCGATAAAGAGAAAGCACTGGTCGTCCATATCGTTGCGTAATCACATCGGCTATTGATTTATTCCGTGGAAAGCGGAGTTTCAATACGAATAATAGTACCAGGGTTATGATATACATCTTTATTGCTTAGCTTTCGGAAAATCTATTTCCATCATCAGAGCCTAAAATAGGATACATTGTATTAGTTAAAACATAGTATGATGAATATTTAAAACAGAAAATTTAAAATGAACATACAAAAACTTTATGAAATAAAATAAGAAATTAACATAAAACTATAAAATCAATCTAAATACAAAATAAAAGATCAAAGCGCCAGCGCTATAAACTCACATGAAATAAAATTATACACAATTTAATTCGTACGTTGCCCGGCCCAGGTTTGGTTTTAGTTTGTGCTGGAATATTGCCTCCATTATTATTAAGTCGAGGTTACTCTGCGAAGTGGCCAGGATGGAAAAATTCTCCTTGGACATTGGGTGGTCCTCACCTTGGGAATGGTCTCTGATGGCTGAATGGGGTGGTTTTGCTATATGATTACCCGTTCTAGGTGAGCGACCGAAGTGCTCAGACAATCTTGCACGGTAATGTCTTTCACTTTTTCCAATATACGATGCATTACAGCGATCACACTTATATTTATATATGACACCCGAACAAAGATCATCTGAGACCCGGTCTTTAAATTTGAAAAATTTGCTCATAGCATTTGAGGGGGAAAACACGATCTTCAATGATACCTGAGGATAAAATTCACGCACAATTCTACTGCAATGATTTCGTATTTTAAAACTGTGGGACCCCAGATATGGAATAGAAAAGAAGATATTTTTCCGAGGAGCAATTAGTTTCCTTTCACAAGGTGGTAGCGTGAGTTTGCTTAGTGTTTTCCCTATATAAGTATCAGTAAAATTATACGGGAATCCATTGTTATAAAGTAGTTTTTTGATATACGTCAGTTCCTTATGAATGTTGAGGTAATTAGAGCAAAGGTTATACGCTCTATAAGTGAGAGTACAGATAAGATTTCTCTTATATTGTATAGGAATAAAAGAGGAGAATTTAGTGCATAAGCCTGTGAACGTTGGTTTCCTGTAGACAGATGTGTTAAACCCAGTACCAAATTTATGAATGTTGATGTCAAGGAAAGATATGTTACAATCCATTTCCACTTCACTAGTAAAATTTATATTTTGGTGTTTGGAATTCAAATAGTTTAAAAACAATTGGACATGACTTGGGCTACGAAATAACAAAAACGTGTCGTCGACATACCGTCTATAAAAAAGAGGTTTAAAATCAGTAGGGCATTCATTTAACCAGATCTTTTCATAATAGGCAAGAAAGGCATTTGCGAGACTAGGTCCCATAGGGCTACCCATAGCACACCCATCAACCTGTACATAAAACTTTTTATCAAATAAAAACAAACAATCCCTAGCAGACAATCCCAGCAGTTCCTTCATCTCATTTCTTGTAAAACCATTCACTTGTTCTTCGTCTCCAAACAGCCCTTCCACGCAGATATCTATTGTCTCAGTCAAAGGAATATTAGTGAAAAGAGACTCCACGTCAAAGCTTGCCATTGTACATTTTCCCAAGTTTAAGTTTGAAATTTCTTTAGCAAATGAAAAAGAATCCTTCACTGTATATTCATTCACTGTTATTGGGGCTATTACCGGAACCAAAAATTTAGCTATATTATAATTGTGCGTCCCACAAGCAGACAAAATAGGTCTTAAAGGACAATTATTTTTATGAACCTTTGGCAGTCCGTACATAATTCCTGGCCTAGATCCTGAGCAGTATAGAGATTGGAAAGTTCCGTTTGCAATGACACCATTATTCTTTAATTTCCTTAGGAACCTGTTAACCTTATCTTCATATTTCAGAAGATACGAAAAAGTATCAGATGTTAACGGAGCAAATTTTGACCTGTCATTTAAAATGTCCACCATCTTCCCAACATAAGTATTTTTATCTAATAGTACAACACCATTGCCCTTGTCAGGTCTAGTTATTACAAGATCATCGTTATTTGACAAGTTCTTAAGAATTCCAATAGTTTCTTTGTCTGAATATTTGTTATTGTTGAATGAATTAAAAGAATAAAATGACCAGTTAGCCAAATACCTTAGTGACTGCTTAAAATACCCGATTCCCTTACTCAAGGGATCATAAAAATCTAGAGTAGAAATGGTTTTGTAAAGTTTTTCGAACTGTAAAAAGTGCTGAACATAGTTTAAACGTCGAGGGGGGAAAACAAACTTTAAGCCCTTGGCAAGAGCAGATTTTTGAATATCTGTTAATACCACCTTAGAAAAATTAAATATCACCTTATCACTAGACACATTACAATCATCTACATACCCCAAGTTTTTTAGCTTCCTTTGTTGGATATGCGTTACATGTTGAATTGACTTACAATTGTTAGTTTCAATAAGATTACTTAAATGTATAAAATCAAGATAAGACAATTTGGATTTTAACAGTTGTTGCTGGTTTTGGAGGGATTCCCGACAGACAGTAATACTTCTTTGCTTTGCTCGAATCTCACAAGATAAAAAATGTTTTTGACAATTTCTATAACTACGGGTGCGTTGAAGATTTCTATTAGACAACTTAAAACGTAGAAAATTAGGAACAAGGTCTTGGGCGTGGCAACAATTCAGAAAGTGAAGATCACTTGAAAGTTTCTTGAGTTTGTAGTCTTGGCGCTCTGTACTTCGATAAAGAGAAAGCACTGGTCGTCCATATCGTTGCGTAATCACATCGGCTATTGATTTATTCCGTGGAAAGCGGAGTTTCAATACGAATAATAGTACCAGGGTTATGATATACATCTTTATTGCTTAGCTTTCGGAAAATCTATTTCCATCATCAGAGCCTAAAATAGGATACATTGTATTAGTTAAAACATAGTATGATGAATATTTAAAACAGAAAATTTAAAATGAACATACAAAAACTTTATGAAATAAAATAAGAAATTAACATAAAACTATAAAATCAATCTAAATACAAAATAAAAGATCAAAGCGCCAGCGCTATAAACTCACATGAAATAAAATTATACACAATTTAATTCGTACGTTGCCCGGCCCAGGTTTGGTTTTAGTTTGTGCTGGAATATTGCCTCCATTATTATTAAGTCGAGGTTACTCTGCGAAGTGGCCAGGATGGAAAAATTCTCCTTGGACATTGGGTGGTCCTCACCTTGGGAATGGTCTCTGATGGCTGAATGGGGTGGTTTTGCTATATGATTACCCGTTCTAGGTGAGCGACCGAAGTGCTCAGACAATCTTGCACGGTAATGTCTTTCACTTTTTCCAATATACGATGCATTACAGCGATCACACTTATATTTATATATGACACCCGAACAAAGATCATCTGAGACCCGGTCTTTAAATTTGAAAAATTTGCTCATAGCATTTGAGGGGGAAAACACGATCTTCAATGATACCTGAGGATAAAATTCACGCACAATTCTACTGCAATGATTTCGTATTTTAAAACTGTGGGACCCCAGATATGGAATAGAAAAGAAGATATTTTTCCGAGGAGCAATTAGTTTCCTTTCACAAGGTGGTAGCGTGAGTTTGCTTAGTGTTTTCCCTATATAAGTATCAGTAAAATTATACGGGAATCCATTGTTATAAAGTAGTTTTTTGATATACGTCAGTTCCTTATGAATGTTGAGGTAATTAGAGCAAAGGTTATACGCTCTATAAGTGAGAGTACAGATAAGATTTCTCTTATATTGTATAGGAATAAAAGAGGAGAATTTAGTGCATAAGCCTGTGAACGTTGGTTTCCTGTAGACAGATGTGTTAAACCCAGTACCAAATTTATGAATGTTGATGTCAAGGAAAGATATGTTACAATCCATTTCCACTTCACTAGTAAAATTTATATTTTGGTGTTTGGAATTCAAATAGTTTAAAAACAATTGGACATGACTTGGGCTACGAAATAACAAAAACGTGTCGTCGACATACCGTCTATAAAAAAGAGGTTTAAAATCAGTAGGGCATTCATTTAACCAGATCTTTTCATAATAGGCAAGAAAGGCATTTGCGAGACTAGGTCCCATAGGGCTACCCATAGCACACCCATCAACCTGTACATAAAACTTTTTATCAAATAAAAACAAACAATCCCTAGCAGACAATCCCAGCAGTTCCTTCATCTCATTTCTTGTAAAACCATTCACTTGTTCTTCGTCTCCAAACAGCCCTTCCACGCAGATATCTATTGTCTCAGTCAAAGGAATATTAGTGAAAAGAGACTCCACGTCAAAGCTTGCCATTGTACATTTTCCCAAGTTTAAGTTTGAAATTTCTTTAGCAAATGAAAAAGAATCCTTCACTGTATATTCATTCACTGTTATTGGGGCTATTACCGGAACCAAAAATTTAGCTATATTATAATTGTGCGTCCCACAAGCAGACAAAATAGGTCTTAAAGGACAATTATTTTTATGAACCTTTGGCAGTCCGTACATAATTCCTGGCCTAGATCCTGAGCAGTATAGAGATTGGAAAGTTCCGTTTGCAATGACACCATTATTCTTTAATTTCCTTAGGAACCTGTTAACCTTATCTTCATATTTCAGAAGATACGAAAAAGTATCAGATGTTAACGGAGCAAATTTTGACCTGTCATTTAAAATGTCCACCATCTTCCCAACATAAGTATTTTTATCTAATAGTACAACACCATTGCCCTTGTCAGGTCTAGTTATTACAAGATCATCGTTATTTGACAAGTTCTTAAGAATTCCAATAGTTTCTTTGTCTGAATATTTGTTATTGTTGAATGAATTAAAAGAATAAAATGACCAGTTAGCCAAATACCTTAGTGACTGCTTAAAATACCCGATTCCCTTACTCAAGGGATCATAAAAATCTAGAGTAGAAATGGTTTTGTAAAGTTTTTCGAACTGTAAAAAGTGCTGAACATAGTTTAAACGTCGAGGGGGGAAAACAAACTTTAAGCCCTTGGCAAGAGCAGATTTTTGAATATCTGTTAATACCACCTTAGAAAAATTAAATATCACCTTATCACTAGACACATTACAATCATCTACATACCCCAAGTTTTTTAGCTTCCTTTGTTGGATATGCGTTACATGTTGAATTGACTTACAATTGTTAGTTTCAATAAGATTACTTAAATGTATAAAATCAAGATAAGACAATTTGGATTTTAACAGTTGTTGCTGGTTTTGGAGGGATTCCCGACAGACAGTAATACTTCTTTGCTTTGCTCGAATCTCACAAGATAAAAAATGTTTTTGACAATTTCTATAACTACGGGTGCGTTGAAGATTTCTATTAGACAACTTAAAACGTAGAAAATTAGGAACAAGGTCTTGGGCGTGGCAACAATTCAGAAAGTGAAGATCACTTGAAAGTTTCTTGAGTTTGTAGTCTTGGCGCTCTGTACTTCGATAAAGAGAAAGCACTGGTCGTCCATATCGTTGCGTAATCACATCGGCTATTGATTTATTCCGTGGAAAGCGGAGTTTCAATACGAATAATAGTACCAGGGTTATGATATACATCTTTATTGCTTAGCTTTCGGAAAATCTATTTCCATCATCAGAGCCTAAAATAGGATACATTGTATTAGTTAAAACATAGTATGATGAATATTTAAAACAGAAAATTTAAAATGAACATACAAAAACTTTATGAAATAAAATAAGAAATTAACATAAAACTATAAAATCAATCTAAATACAAAATAAAAGATCAAAGCGCCAGCGCTATAAACTCACATGAAATAAAATTATACACAATTTAATTCGTACGTTGCCCGGCCCAGGTTTGGTTTTAGTTTGTGCTGGAATATTGCCTCCATTATTATTAAGTCGAGGTTACTCTGCGAAGTGGCCAGGATGGAAAAATTCTCCTTGGACATTGGGTGGTCCTCACCTTGGGAATGGTCTCTGATGGCTGAATGGGGTGGTTTTGCTATATGATTACCCGTTCTAGGTGAGCGACCGAAGTGCTCAGACAATCTTGCACGGTAATGTCTTTCACTTTTTCCAATATACGATGCATTACAGCGATCACACTTATATTTATATATGACACCCGAACAAAGATCATCTGAGACCCGGTCTTTAAATTTGAAAAATTTGCTCATAGCATTTGAGGGGGAAAACACGATCTTCAATGATACCTGAGGATAAAATTCACGCACAATTCTACTGCAATGATTTCGTATTTTAAAACTGTGGGACCCCAGATATGGAATAGAAAAGAAGATATTTTTCCGAGGAGCAATTAGTTTCCTTTCACAAGGTGGTAGCGTGAGTTTGCTTAGTGTTTTCCCTATATAAGTATCAGTAAAATTATACGGGAATCCATTGTTATAAAGTAGTTTTTTGATATACGTCAGTTCCTTATGAATGTTGAGGTAATTAGAGCAAAGGTTATACGCTCTATAAGTGAGAGTACAGATAAGATTTCTCTTATATTGTATAGGAATAAAAGAGGAGAATTTAGTGCATAAGCCTGTGAACGTTGGTTTCCTGTAGACAGATGTGTTAAACCCAGTACCAAATTTATGAATGTTGATGTCAAGGAAAGATATGTTACAATCCATTTCCACTTCACTAGTAAAATTTATATTTTGGTGTTTGGAATTCAAATAGTTTAAAAACAATTGGACATGACTTGGGCTACGAAATAACAAAAACGTGTCGTCGACATACCGTCTATATAACAATGGATTCCCGTATAATTTTACTGATACTTATATAGGGAAAACACTAAGCAAACTCACGCTACCACCTTGTGAAAGGAAACTAATTGCTCCTCGGAAAAATATCTTCTTTTCTATTCCATATCTGGGGTCCCACAGTTTTAAAATACGAAATCATTGCAGTAGAATTGTGCGTGAATTTTATCCTCAGGTATCATTGAAGATCGTGTTTTCCCCCTCAAATGCTATGAGCAAATTTTTCAAATTTAAAGACCGGGTCTCAGATGATCTTTGTTCGGGTGTCATATATAAATATAAGTGTGATCGCTGTAATGCATCGTATATTGGAAAAAGTGAAAGACATTACCGTGCAAGATTGTCTGAGCACTTCGGTCGCTCACCTAGAACGGGTAATCATATAGCAAAACCACCCCATTCAGCCATCAGAGACCATTCCCAAGGTGAGGACCACCCAATGTCCAAGGAGAATTTTTCCATCCTGGCCACTTCGCAGAGTAACCTTGACTTAATAATAATGGAGGCAATATTCCAGCACAAACTATAACCAAACCTGGGCCGGGCAACGTACGAATTAAATTGTGTATAATTTTATTTCATGTGAGTTTATAGCGCTGGCGCTTTGATCTTTTATTTTGTATTTAGATTGATTTTATAGTTTTATGTTAATTTCTTATTTTATTTCATAAAGTTTTTGTATGTTCATTTTAAATTTTCTGTTTTAAATATTCATCATACTATGTTTTAACTAATACAATGTATCCTATTTTAGGCTCTGATGATGGAAATAGATTTTCCG
This sequence comes from Palaemon carinicauda, assembly GCF_036898095.1. Classification (NCBI taxonomy): domain Eukaryota; kingdom Metazoa; phylum Arthropoda; class Malacostraca; order Decapoda; family Palaemonidae; genus Palaemon; species Palaemon carinicauda. The sequence goes on from NC_090734.1 coordinate 134,627,989, forward strand.
AAAGCTAAGCAATAAAGATGTATATCATAACCCTGGTACTATTATTCGTATTGAAACTCCGCTTTCCACGGAATAAATCAATAGCCGATATATATATATATATATATATATATATATATATATATATATATATATATATATATATATATATATATATATATATATATATATATATAGTAGGTAGTAGGTTGGCCAAGGCACCATTCACACGTTGAGATGTTACCGCTAGAGTTATTGGGTCCTTTGATTGGCCAAGCAGTACTGCATTTGATCTCTCTATCTGGTTACGGCTCGTTTTTTTCTTTGCCAACACTCACATCGCATAGTCTGGCCTATTCTTTCCACATTCTCCTCTTTCTTCATGCATTCTTCTTCGCTTAAGGTGTTAACTACTGCTCAATATTTTTTCAGTGGCTACTTTCCTCTTGGTAAGGGTAGAAGAGAGACTTTTAAGATATGGTAAGCAGCTCTTCTAGGAGAAAGATACTCCAAAATGAAACTCATGTTCTGTAGTCTTGGGTAATGACATAGCCTCTGTCCCATGGTCTTCCACTGTCTTGGTTTAGAGTTCTCTTGCTTGAGGGTAAACTCGGGCACCTAATATCTTATTTCTATTATTTTTGTTTTGTTAAAGTTTTTATAGTTTATATAGGAAATATTTATTTTAATGTTATTACTGTTCTTAAAATATTTTATTTTTCCTTGCTTCCTTTCCCGATTGGGCTATTTTCCCCCGTTGGAGCCCTTGGGCTTATAGCATATTCCTTTTCAAACTAGGGTTGTATCGTAGCTAGTTATAATAATAATAATAATAATAATAATAATAATAATAATAATGATAATAATAATAATAATTATACACTATATAGCTAGACATATTTTATTATATAGGGGAGATATTAAGATATCTCTTCATTCGATTCAAATTGTAATTCAGAATTTCATATATACATATGCTGAAATATTCCATTAATGAAACACAAGTCCCTCCCCAAAAACTAAATAATTTTTAATATGTCAGTTTATGATTATTAATGGATCTCCAGAGAGATATTTTATTGCAGACTATTATTCTCAATTAAAAGTGAATGAAAGCAATATTCGGATGATTATTCATTGTTGTTTATGGTGAAACAGTTCAGACATGTGCTATTTGCATAATATAACACGTGATGAAATATTGCTCTCTCTCTCTCTCTCTCTCTCTCTCTCTCTCTCTCTCTCTCTCTCTCTCTCTCTCTCTCTCTCTCTCTCTCTCTCTGTACTGAGCGGGATGTTCACGCTTGATTTTTATACGGCCGAAATGTCAGACAATTGAGGAACAACCATTTTTTTGTAATTATGTTTTGTTGATTCACACACACACACACATACACACACACACACATACACACACACACACACACACACACACATATATATATATATATATATATATATATATATATATATATATATATACACACACAGTTTTATATATACTGTATATTTATGTATTCAGTATACAGTATACATTATTAATATGTACGTATATATATATATATATATATATATATATATATATATATATATATATATATATATATATATATATATATATATATACATACATACATATTATATACACACACATACAGTTTTATACATACTGTATATATATATATATATATATATATATATATATATATATATATGTATTCAGTATACAGTATACATTATTAATATGTACGTATATATATATATATATATATATATATATATTTATATATATATACATACAGTATATATATATATATATATATATATATATATATATATATATATATATATATATATATATATATATATATACTGTATACATTCAACCTATGTATATGTATATAAATATATTCTATTTCAAGTCACAGTTCTACACGATATACTGTATATATATATATATATATATATATATATATATATATATATATATATATATATATATATATATATATATATATATATATCAGTATTTATCCAAACATCAAACAATCAAAAAAATTAATCTCCAGCCCTTTATCAAGAATTGAACCCTTGCCTCTGAGGTAACATCTCATAAATGTATTTCCTAAGTTACAAGAGAAAACTTTCTCAAGTTCGGATGTCGGCATTACGTATCTTGGGTGACTTCCGAAAGGGTTAGAGAGAATTTTCTCACTTAGAGATGTTTTAATTCATAATCCTTCGCTCAAGATGGAGTTTCATTTTATCTTTAATTCCCTAATTGTTCATTTGTTTGTTTTTCATTTTTCCTTTCCTCACTGGGCTATTTTATCTAATTTCCTCGTGGGTTTATAGCGTCCTGCTTTTCCAAGTAGGGTTATAGCTTAGCTAGTAATGATAATGATAATAATAATGATAATAATAATAATAATTATAAAGATAGTAATATTCATAATAATAATAATAATAATACTGATAATGATAATAATAGTAATAATAATAATAATAATAATAATAATAATTATTATTATTATTATTATTATTATTATTATTGTAAAGATAACAATACTCATAATAATATTTATTATGACAATAATAATAATAATAATAATAATAATAATAATAATAATAATAATAATAATAATAATGATAATAATTGAATAAATATCCATATCGCGTAGAATTGTGATTTACACTGTCATGTATAAGTATACATCATAAAAATGTATACTTCAGGAAATC
>NC_090734.1:134635709-134648209 GCF_036898095.1 Palaemon carinicauda
TTGCTCGTCAAATTCGCTCTTATCCAGCTGATATTTCAGAGTGAAGTGAATTTAGATATGTTATTAACTTGAATTATAAATTCTGTTTCACTAATGATATGAACTGGGTGTATTTTATGAAGATGAGGAGTGGGGAAAATTATAAGGAAATTGAACAATGTGGACACAGACAGAGATTAAGAGAATAGAATTTGTAGGATGACACGAACGTCTTTTAGTGGCACTGAAGTCTTCAGGGAACTTTGGCAAGATGCTTGTGATTACGTACAGGTGTCCTTGCATCATCAGGTAAGTTGAGAACAATCTATTAGAATATTGTATGCAAACATTGAATATATATATATATATATATATATATATATATATATATATATATATATATATATATATGAATATGTAAATATAAACGTATTTTTTATGTTAGTATATATATTTTATTGGTATCATTATATATAATATATATATATATATAATATATATATGTGTGTATATATATGTATATATATATATATATATAGTATATATATATATATATATATATATATATATATATATATATATATAAAGTGTGTGCATTATTTATACATAGATGAATATATATAAATATCAACCACAAAGACATTTAATACCGAATTCTACCTTTGAAAATGTACAGTATATCCACTGGAAACTCATCTATGATAAAATGCTTTTGGCTGGGCAAGGATTCGAACCTTTTAGGCCTTATTTCTGGTCAGGGCATAGGTTCGAATCCTTGCCCAGGTAGAAGGATTTATCATAAATGAATTTCCAGAGAATATGCATTCTCAAAGATAGAATTCGGTATTAGATGCCATTGTGGTTGATATTTACATTGATTAAAGTCATGAGTATATATATATATATTTGTATGTATATATATATATATATATATATATATATATATATATATATATATATATATATATTTATATATATATATATATATATATATATATATATATATATATATATATATATACACATATATGCACACATATATATATATATATATATATATATATATATATATATATATATATATATATATATATATATATATATATTATATATATATACATATACACACACACACACACATATATATATATATATATATATATATATATATATATATATATATATATATATATATAAATAGAAAGAAAGATACTTTGTGCCTCTCTGTATGCACACCCTGATTAATTAAAGATTGAGCAAGCGATATTTGCTTTACTTTTTATCAAGAGTAAATATATTTTTTTAATGTAAAAGTAATGATAACTTTGTTTAACTCATATCTAGAAATCATGTTTTGATTAATAGGCGTGTTACAAAAGTCTCCTATTTTTTACCTGTGAACCTCATTACTTCTCATTATTCCAGGTCTTTTTTTAAAGCTTTAAAGGCCACTCGTGAATGGTTTCTTGTGAGAAATAAAACTAGTCTCACACCATCACCATTCTGAAGTAGCCAGCGTAGTGATGTAAACAGGTCAAACTCCAGACATGAATAAGGACATGTATGAGCCCTTTGGCCTGCAGTGGACTAAAAACTGCTGCATTTAATATATATATATATATATATATATATATATATATATATATATATATATATATATATATATATATATATATATATATGTATATACATACATACATACATACATACAACAACAACAACAACAGCAGCAGCAGCAAATGCATCAGTTTTTGGTCCACTGCAGGACAAAGGTCTCAGACATGTAAATGCATGTTTATAGTTTGGCCAGTTTTCATGACCTCGCTGGCCAGTGCAGATTGGTGATGGTGGGAGACTTTAGTCTGATCTCTCACCGCAAACCAACCTAGTATGGATGTCCCTGACTAGTACAGCTTTGAATACATACATATATATATATATATATATATATATATATATATATATATATATATATATATATATATATATATATATATATATATATGTAGTAGGTTGGCCAGTGCACCAGCCACCCGTTGAGATACTACCACTAGAGAGTTATGGGGTCTTTTGACTGGCCAGATAGTACTACATTGGATCCTTCTCTTTGGTTACGGTTCATTTTCCCTTTGCCTATACACTCACACACCGAATAGTCTGGCCTATTCTCTACGTATTCCTTCTCTGTCCTCATACACCTGACAACACTGAGATTACCAAACAATTCTTCTTACTGCACTGTAATTGTTCAGTGGCCCCTTTCCTCTTTGTAAGGGTAGAAGAGACTCTATAGCTACGGTAAGCAGCTCTTCTAGGAGAAGGACACTCCAAAATCAAACCATTGTTCTCTAATCTTGGGTAGTGCCATAGCCTCTGTACCATGGTCTTCCACTGTCTTGGGTTAGAGTTATCTTGCTTGAGGGTACACTCGGGCACACTGTTCTATCTTATATCTTATTTCTCTTCCTCTTGTTTTGTTAAAGTTTTTATAGGTTATAAAGTGATATTTATTTTAATATTGTTGTTCTTAAAATGTTTTATTTTTTCTTGTTCCCTTTCCTCACTGAGTTATTTTCCCTGTTGGAGCTCCTGGGCTTATAGCATCCTGCTTTTCCAACTAGGGTTATAGCTTAGCTAGTAATAACAATATATATATATATATATATATATATATATATATATATATATATATATATATATATATATATACATACATACATAGCCAATCACTTGATCTTTATTATATAGGAGAGTTTACCTCTCTCTCTCTCTCTCTCTCTCTCTCTCTCTCTCTCTCTCTCTCTCTCTCTCACCGATTAATCTTGACCTTTTATTTATGACTATCCCATTGCTGCATTCCTTCCTAAATTCATACCCATGGTAAGCTCACATGATATTAGTAAAGGATCATATAATTAACACATGACATTCATTTTAATTAACTCCCATTAACCCTTTAATCTCCTTTAGTTAATCGGGGTCAGGTTTTCGAATCATTAATTAAAACCAGAGATTTATTTCCCATTAATTATTATTATTAAATGCTAAGCTACAACCCTTGTTGGAAAAGCACGATGCTATAAGCCCAGGGGCCCCAACAGGGAAAATAGCCCAGTGAAGAAAGGGAACAAGGAAAAATTAAATATTTTAAAAGAATAGTAACATTAAAATAAATATTTCCTATATAAACTATAAAAACTTTAACAAAACAAGAAGAAGAGAAAGTAGATAGAATACTGTGCCCGAGTGTACCCTTAAGCAAGAGAACTCTAACCCAAGACAGTGGAGGACCATGGTACAGAGGCTATGGCACTACCAGAGACTAGAGAACAACGGTTTGATTTCGGAGTGTCCTTCTCCTAGAAGAGTTGATGTGATTCATTCTTGCAATGTAAATACCGACTATTAGCATCCTGTTGTTGATGAATTTTGCAACCGAATTACGATATATGTTGCAAACTATGACGATTTTATTTGGCATATGGTTTATATCTTATCAGAAAATGATGTATTAATAGTTTTCAATGATGATTTGTAGACTTTATTAGAATACACTTCCGTTTGTATGATGTATTTTACTTTTTAAATGTATTTATATATTTGATAATGCTTTTCATAATCCTGATGTGAATATATAGAAATTCACTGTTTGATTTTCATGATTATGTGTTGCTACTTTTGTCGTTTAAGGTGAAGATTTTACTTCATCAAATCTTTCGTTAACTTAGCCATCTTTAAAAAAATGAGGGCGTTTCGCAATGGGCTCATCCTCTGAAAGCTAGAGAAAAATTACTTTTAAGATTAGCTTAGCAAGTAATGATAATAATAATACTAATAATACTATGTGTATCTTTAAATAGCTTAAAGACATGGAAAATTTATATACATGTGTATATACTATATATATGTGTATATTTATATATATATATGTGTGTGTGTGTAAATATATATATATGTATATATATATATATATATATATATATATATATATATATATATATATATATATATATATATATATAATCTCCAGACACTTTCTTACCAAAATATTTCTCTCTCTCTCTCTCTCTCTCTCTCTCTCTCTCTCTCTCTCTCTCTCTCTCTCTCTCTCTCTCTCTCTCTGTATATATATTGAGTATATAACTTATCTCTCTCTCTATGGATATATAGTGTATAACCTCTCTCTCTCTCTCTCTCTCTCTCTCTCTCTCTCTCTCTCCTCTCTCTCTCTCTCTCTCTCTCTCTCTGTATATATACAATATATAACCTATCCCTCTCTCTCTTCCCAACAGCACGGGGACTCAGACAGCTGGCGAAGCAGTGGAGGCCTGGGGCCTCCCCCTTCACGCCAGGGCGAAGATGCCACGACCTTCTTCAGGGACGGCAGGAGGAGAATCGATTACGTCCTCGTTTACGATGACACGTCCAGATCGTCCAAGAAGCTGGCGGGGGCGGGCGTGGTGGGCGGGCCCCGGAAGGACGACGGCGACGAGAAATCCTCGGGCGGCGTCAACCGCTCCTTGTCGGCCAGCGCCAAGAAGGCCTCGAAGCACGAGGCGTGGCGCAAGAAGTTTATGGATTCACTCAATAAAGCAGGACTCCATATGGAGGAGGTAAGGAGAATTCCTATTATTACTATTATTATTATTATTACTTACTTACTTACTGAGCTACAACCCTGTGACGGGCCGAGAGAAGGTTGTGAACTCAAAGGCAGTATGAAAGCAACTGAGTTAATTTATTATAGAACATTCTCCTTTATATACAAAACCTCAAGGCAACAGGAAATTTCATGTTCGAAAGACAGACAATGTTACATAGGGGAAACGCAGACATGTTTATTCTGGTTCTTTTTAGTGCGAGGGAAGAGCGAAGATACAAGCATAATATATACAAAATGAATTATGTACGATCGTGTGACACACGGTTGGTACAACCCCCGTTGGAAAAGCAGGATGCCATAACCCCAGGGGCTCCAACAGGGAAAAAATAGCCCTGTGAGGAAAAGAAATAAGTAAAAATTAAGTATTTCAAGAACAGTAACAACATTCAAATAAATATCTTCTTTATAAACTACGAAAATTTTAACAAAACAAGAGGAGAAAAATAAAATGGATGAGTGTTTCCGAATGTACCCTCAAGCAAGAGAACTCTAACCCACGACAGTGAAAGACCATTTTACAGAGGCTATGACACTACCCAAGACTAGAGAACAGTGGTTTTGGTTTTAAGAGGAAAGAAGAGGGACTGTTGAAAAGAACCGGGATGAAGATGGTCAGTTGGAGTGCTGGAATAGCACTACTGGTAAGGAGAGATAATCAGGATCTAAGAAGAATGTGTGGTATATTTAATGCGAAGGAGAAGGCTAGGGAAGCGCGTCTGGATTTTTTAAGTTATTTAAAGTAACTATTAAATTTATTCGTTGCTAAATTTATTCCCATTTCTACTTCCCCTTATAATTTGTTCATGAGTCATTTTAAGCGGATCAATATTGTCACATCCTTTGGTAATAAGGTAAAAATCTTTTTGCTACTATTTACTACGGCTAATTCATTCATGCAATTACACCTACCTTCAATTTCTATTGTTACCTCGTCACTGAGTGCTATCTCTTATGATGACATATACCACATAGCAGTTTCCAATACTTGCATATTTGTGAAGGAATTCATATGGAACAAAGGATAGGGAAAGTACTAATAATGGCAGATTTTGGTAGATATAACTTTTGAAAGAAATATGGACAATTTAATAAGTGATTGATAAGCGTTGCTTTGGTGGGATGGATTAGAGATAGTCCCCTCTCTTCCCGTGGCCATCTATATGGGGCATAAACTTGGGGACTTGAGAGGAAAGAGTAGTGATTGTTGGAAAGAACCTAGATGAGGATGGTAAGAGGGAATACTGGAATATCATCACTAAATGAGGGAGATACAGGATATAAGAATATGTGTTATATGAAATTTAAAGAAGGCTAGGGAAGCTCATCGGAGATGTGGCTATTGGAAAGAGCCTAGATGAGGATGGTAAGATGGAATAATGGAATATCGCTACTAAATGAGGGAGATACAGGATATAAGAATATGTGTTATATGGAATTTAAAGAAGGCTAGGGAAGCTCATAGGAGATATGACAATTGGAAAGAACCTAGATGAGGATGGTAAGATGGAGTACTGGAATATCACTACTAAAGAAGGGTGAGTCAAAATATAAGAGTGTGTGGTATATGTTATTTAAAGAAGGCTAGGGAAGCTCATCGGAGATGTGACTATTAGAAAGAACCTAGATGAGGATGGTAAGATAGAATACTGGAATATCACTACTAAAGAAGGGAGTGTCAGGATATAAGAATATATTGTATATGTAATTTAAAGAAGGCTAGGGAAGCTCGTCGTAGATATGACTTGGAAAGAACCTAGATGAGGATAGTAAGATGGAATACTGGAATATCACTACTAAATGAGGGAAATACAGGATATAAGAATATGTGTTATATGTAATTTAAAGAAGGCTAGGGAAGCTAGTCTGAGATGTAACCTATCGAGGGAGTTAAGAACATGAGACTTAAGAACATGACAGTGATGAGAAGGAAGAGTTTAAGGTGTGGGAAGACCAGGTCTGTGGATGGAGCGAGGACGGATAGGGGTGGGAGAAGATACAAGGATTAGGAATAGATGGAGAGAGTTGACTCGAGCGGCCGACCCTGGTATACAGTGGAATTGATAAGGTCGAAAGAAGAAAATATAGTCCTCAACTGAGAGTGGTCGGTTATTAATTATGAGGAAAGTTGAAAGAGACGGGGAAATAGAAGGAGCAGACCCATTTGTCCTTTCATGCCTATGTAAAGGATGAAATTTAGTAAACCGTTCTATAGAGAAAAGAATTTAATATATAAGAAATTAAATAAATTAATATTTTCCAGATACGAATTAAATATTTAGGATAAGCAAATGAAAAGTTTGTTTTTTTTTCAGCTCAATTTCTGAATGATTTTCCGTCCTATTGTTCTAAATAATTCTGTGTCTGAAGTGAGGAGAATCCATATGTTAGATCATTCGTCCCTCAGTCGTTGCAAGAGGCTCTCGTCGTGCTCTTAAGGGTCGTATACCCACGGTGCAACACTCGAGAAAAGCCCTTATGGACTTTGTGTGTTGTTAATCAAAGGATTTCTCTCCTCTCGTGTTTATTGGTTTTATTCTCTCTTTTCTTTTGTTTATTGTTTGCTTTTTATTCCTTTGATTTACTTAAAAAATAAAAAAAATCTTTACTTTAGTTTTGTTATAAAAGATATATTGCCTTTATCACGATCAGAGATACTAAGCCAATTACAGTGGAGCAAAACGTACCTTGGATGAATTCCTGAAAAGTTTGGAACGATTCCTAAAAAGTTTGGACCGATTCCTGGAAAGTTTGGAACGATTCCTACAAAGTTTGGAACGATTCTTGGAAAGTTTGGAACGATTCCTACAAAGTTTGGAACGATTCCTGGAAAGTTTGGAACGATTCCTACAAAGTTTGGACCGATTCCTGGAAAGTTTGGAACGATTCCTACAAAGTTTGGAACGATTCCTGTAAATTTTAGACTGATTCCTGGAAACTTTGGAACGATTCTTACAAAGTTTGGAACGATTCCTGTAAATTTTAGACTGATTCCTGGAAACTTTGGAACGATTCCTACAAAGTTTGGAACGATTCCTGTAAATTTTAGACTGATTCCTGGAAACTTTAAAACGATTCCTACAAAGTTTGGAACGATTCCTGTAAATTTTAGACCGATTCCTAGAAAGTTTGGAATGATTCCTGAAAAGTTTGAAACGATTCCTACATTGTTTGAAACTATTCCTGGAAAGTTTGAAACGATTCCTGAAAAGTTTGAAACGATTCCTGAAAAGTTTTGACCGATTCTTGAAAGTAGCCAAGCAGTCCCATGGTGTGAAGATGTAAGTATTTTCTTGCAACTCCATATGATATTATTATCATTATTATTATTATTACTTGGTAAGCTACAATCCTAGTTGGAAAAGCAGGATGCTATAAGCCCAGTGGCCCCAACAGGGAAAATAGCCCAGCGAGGAAAGGAAATAGCTTTAAAATAGATATTTCCTATATAAACTATAAAAACTTAACAAAACAAAAGGAAGGGAAATAAGATAGAAGTGTGCCCGAGTGTACCCTCAAGCAAGATAACTCTAACCCAAGAGACAGTGGAAGACCATGGTACAGAGGCTATGGCACTACCCAAGACTAGAGAACAATGGTTTGATTTTGGAGTGTCCTTCTCCTAGAAGAGCTGCTTACCATAGCTAAAGAGTCTCTTCTACCCTCACCAAGAGGAAAGTAACCACTGAACAATTACAGTGCAATAGTTATTTGCCTGTCATTTGTTCTCCCCTGAAGAGACCAATGCATAAAGTCTATTTAACCCGTGTTGTAGCACGCCATCTTTTGGCTATTTTTGTCACTAGCGTGAAAATAGGAGACTGTAACTTTTATCATAACAGGGCGTGGCTGCCGGATGCAACGGAAATTAGTTCCTAATATATTTTTTTAGATACCAACGTTTATCTGATGGAACACTTTCAGAGCAACATAACCAAGCTACAGCACAAGCCTGCATTATTATTATTATTATTATTATTATTATTATTATTATTATTATTATTATTGTTGTTGTTGTTGTTGATGTTGTTGTTGTTGTTATTATTGTTATTATAATTATCATTATTGTTATTATTATTATTATTGTTATTATTATTATTATTATTATTATTATTATTTTTGTTGTTATTATTATTGTTATTATTATTATAATTATTATTATTATTATTATTATTATTATTTTTGTTGTTATTATTATTGTTATTATTATTATAATTATTATTATAAGTATTATTATTATTATTATTGTTATTATTATTATTATCATTATCATTGTTATTACTATTATTATTATTACTATTATTATTATTACTATTATTATTATTATTATTATTATTATTATTATTATTATAAAAGCAAGATGCTATAGGCTCAAGGGCTCCAACAGGGAAAAGTAGCCCAGTGAGGAAAAGAAACAAGGAAATAAATAAACCGGAAAGGATCCCATTTAACGCAATTCCTAGCTTATAAGGATAGTTAGGTCATTTTACTAGTGAAATCGATCAAACCGTGAGCGCGGTTTGAACTCCAATCCCAAACATTATCGTGAATGATTCCTTTAAATGAGGAAGCGAGAAGGAATAGTGGGACTCTTTAGCTATGGTAAGCAGCTCTTCTAGGAGAAAGACACTCTGAAATCAAACCATTGTTCACTAGTCTTGGGTAGTGCCATAGCCTCTGTACCATGGTCTTCCACTTCCTTGGGTTAGAGTTCTCTTGCTTGAGGCTACACTCGGGCACACTGTTCTCTCTTGTTTCTCCTCCTCCTTGTTTTGTTAAAGTTTTTATAGTTTATATAGGAAATATTAATTCTAATATTGTTGCTGTTCTTAAAACAATTAATTTTTTCCTTGTTTCCTTTCCTCACTGGGCTGTTTTCCCTGTTGGAGCCCGTGGCTTATATCATCCTGCTTTTCCAAATAGGGTTGCAGCTTAGCAAATAATAATGATAATAATAATAATAATAATAATTTTAATTTTAATATTGTTGCTGTTCTTAAAACAATTATTTTTTTTTTCTAGTTTCCTTTCCTCACTTGGCTGTTTTCCCTGTTGGAGACCGTGGCTTATAGCATCCTGCTTTTCCAACTAGGGTTGCAGCTTAGTAAATAATGATAATAATAATGATATTAATAATAATAATAATAATGATTTATTAATAATTTTAATAATGCCTTGAGAATCGAAGGAAACCTTTGATGTTATTCTTATTATCTTATTAGTAAAAGACTCAATATAGGTCAGACCTTCGTCCGCACGTATAGTTCACTTTGATTAAGGCTTATTAAATAGAATCTAATCCATACAGTAGCGTGACAGACATTTTCCTGTCAGTTATAGATCGTAATTATGTCTCGTCATATTATAAGCTTCCCGGAAAAAAAAAAAAAAAAAAAAAAAAAACCTGAGGTGGGGTAAACTGTCAGAAAATCATACTTTAGTGCATTTTATAGCAAAGAATCGGGTAGTTTGTAGCGCTACGGCCAAGCGCCCTAATTTGCTTATTATGGCTCCGACTGTTATCTTGTATAGAATAAAAACGTTTGGAAATGGTCTACGGATCTTAAATATGTTGTGTAAGAGGGGTCCGGGGGGGGGGGGGGCGCAGTCCCCCTGGGTAAGGACACGGCTTTTAGCATAGGTTAGGTGGGTTTTTTAAGTTGGCTTCTCCCTCCAAAATCGTTTTTAGAACGACGGCCACAGTTCAGAATATTCCCGTTTTCTACGGATCTGGCCGTCACCCTACAAAGGCTCCAAAGAATCTTTAATCCTAGACAGCAAAAGGAAAGGATGCAGATGCTGTAGCACTTCCTACATTGTTAAAAATTTGCGATGAAAACGGTAGAAATTCTGGAATACATGTATCCAGGCATTTACGAGTCGTCTGTATTTTACTGAAATACAGCTTAGAACAGTGTATTTTTCACGTAGAATTTTCGATTAAAATCACGTTTTTTTAAGTGTATGACAAGAGAACTAGAAGTTTATAATAGCAGCTTATAATCCTGATATGTTTTTGAAATGATTACGTGTTGGTGTTATGTCAAAGTATGAGATTATTAATTTTCTTTTTACTGTAGCAATGTCATTATTGAAATGAATTAGGAAACAACTTAAAGGTGTTCTCTCCATGAAATAATTGAACTATTATATAGTTCAGTGTCATTCTGTCACATTTATAGAAATTTTTATTTTTATTTTTTTTTTATAAAATGTCTTTCTCATACACAGAGACTTTACAAATTAACTTTGGAAAATTACCTATAAAAACCTCGTTCATCCATACATTAAATATCTTCTTACCTCTTTCACTGTCCTGGGATAGAGTTCTCTTGCTTGAGGGTAAACTCGGACACACTATTCTATCTTATTTCTCTTCCTCTTGTGTTTTTCGAAGTTTTAATAGTTTTTATATGAAATATTTATTTTAATGTTGTTATTGTTCTGAAAGTATTTTATATTGTTAATTACTTTTCTTGTAGTTTCCGTATTTCCTTTCCTTACTGGGCTGTTTTCCCTGTTGGAGCCCTCGGGCTTATACCATTCAGCTTTCCCAACTAGGGTTGTAGCTTAGCAAGTAATAATAATAATAATAATTCTTTTTATTAACCGATAACTCAATATTGATATTAACCAGACTCCAAATACCACCCTTACGGGCGCTACTGAACTAGAGCCCTTTCTATTATTTCGATCATACAGGGTGGCCCAAAAGTAGGTGGACAGTATGTAGAATGGGTTTACATACGTTATAATATTTTCTTTTGTATTTTGGTTCACAATCAAATTTAATTGCCAATGCAATAATTGTGTATATAAATAGAATTGTATGTATATGGAATCTCAAAGTTAATGTAAGTATTTTACTGACCGCCTACTTTTGGACCACCCTGTATATTTTTCCCCCATCCCTCGTCTTCATTCAAACCCCCCCCCCCCCCCTAGAATTGTAACAGACCGTGTCTGGCCGGAAGGAATAAAGAGATAAAAGTTTATCTTCTATCTTTGTTTTAGGCCTATCTTGATGATATATAATAAAAAGGTTTATCTTCTATCTTTGTTTTGGGTCTATCTTTTTCCCCTGTCTTGATGTTATAAAAGCAAAAGTTTATCTTTTATCTTTGTTTTGGGCCTATCTTTTCCCCTTCTCTTGATGATATAAAAAAAAGTTTATCTTCTATCTTTGTTTTGGGCCTATCTTTTCCCCTTGTCTTCATAATATAAAAAAACAAAAGTGTATCTTCTATCTTTGTTTTGGGCCTATCTTTAACACCTGCCCTATCTTGATGAGATAAAGAAACAATAGTTTATCTTTTAACTTTGTTTTGTTTTGGGCCTATCTTTTCCCTCTGTCTTGATGAGATAAAGAAACAAAAGTGTATCTTGCATCCTTGTTTTGTTTTGGGCCTATCTTTTCCCTCTGTCTTGATGAGATAAAGAAACAAAAGTGTATCTTGCATCCTTGTTTTGTTTTGGGCCTATCTTTTCCCTCTGTCTTGATGAGATAAAGAAACAAAAGTGTATCTGGCATCCTTGTTTTGTTTTGGGCCTATCTTTTCCCTCTGTCTTGATGAGATAAAGAAACAAAAGTGTATCTGGCATCCTTGTTTTGTTTTGGGCCTATCTTTTCCCTCTGTCTTGATGAGATAAAGAAACAAAAGTGTATCTGGCATCCTTGTTTTGTTTTGGGACTATCTTTTACCCCTGTCCTGTTTTGTTGAGATAAAGAAACAAAGTTTATCATTTATCTTTGTTTTAGGCCTATAAATCAACAAAAGTTTATCATTTATATTCATTTGGTTTTAGGTCCCTAAAATAACAAAAGTTTATCATTTATCTTTGTTTGGTTTTGAGTCTATAA
>NC_090734.1:134660709-134665709 GCF_036898095.1 Palaemon carinicauda
ATAAAAGAAAGAAAAGGAAAATAAAATGAAGTGTGAAAAAAAATATAAGAAACCGTAACGAAAATACGGCAACTATACTCAATTTTTTTTAATGAGGCGCAATTGCACTGACTCGCAGGGGTGCCCTTTTAGCTCGGAAAAAATCCTAATTGTTCATTGGTTAGAATTATCTTTTCCAAGTAATCAGCTAGCAGGAAACTTTTTCGAGGTAAGAATGGAGTATATCACCAAATGTATGAGCAGAATTTTAATAAAATGCAATTTTCTTGCAATTTAGCAACATTGCAAGCACACAAAAAATTCTACCGTCATGGTACGTATTCCTTAAATTTCGTGTATGCTTGAAAAAAGCAGTTGAAAAAAATCAACAATTACAAGGTTTAAAGGCCGCTCATGAATGGCAGAGGCAAGGGACAGCGACATTGCTATCGAGCAGGACAATGCTCTAGAGACTGACCATATATACATATGATCAGCGCCCAAACCCCCTCTCCAACCAAGCTAGGACCAAGGATGGCCAGTCAATGGCTGCTGATGACTCAGCATTCGACCTATAGGCTCCCCCAAACCACTCATCCTTAGCTAACAAGGATGGTGAGGTTGCAGCGACCAAAGAAACTATAGAGTTTGAGTGGGACTCGAACCCCAGTCTAGCGATTACCAGTTAGGGACGTTACCACATTGGCCACCGCATCCCTTAAGGGGGATCTTCAAGTACGCTGTTTTTGCTTCCATGAGTCTTCTTTAGGTTTGTTAATCTGCAGCTGTTCTTAAAAGAATATGAATCGATAGTGAAGTTCCATGTAAGAATGCTTTAATGAACGCTCGTGTTCCTTTTCCAAGATAGCATTGAAATTTTGTTCATACTATTCATAGCGCTCGTAACCACGGAAAAGAAGACTTAAGTAAATATAGCCTCTTTAATTATGTACAGTTGGGCACAGGAGTCCCTGGTACACCTCTCTCTTAAGTAAGTTCATCCTGTCACACTTTACAGCACGGCGAGTTCTTTTGTTAAGACCCACCCATCACCTCTGCGATCTCTCCCTACGCTATCTGTTTGGTTACTCTCCGCTCAGTAAGGGTGTGACAGGTTGCACTTCCTCAGAGAGAGGTGTGTTAGGAATTCATGTGTTCAACTGTACATATGTACAGAAATGCTTTTGAGATTATGTCTGGATGAAGGATAAAGAAAAATAAGAAAAACATAAAACTTCACTCGGGTTGAACAATCGTTTGTTTGTCAACAGTGCTGCAATAAACATTTGAAAAGATCCCTAGAGAATGTGTATATATATACAGTATATATATATATATATATATATATATATATATATATATATATATATATATATATATATATATATATATATATATATATATATATATATACAGTATATATATATATATATATATATATATATATATATATATATATATATATATATATATATATGTATATATATATATATATATATATATATATATATATATATATATATATATATTTCTTTTCGGACACGCTGAGCTCTCCCCGTCCGTCTAGTAGTGGGGTAGAGAGTAGTCATACCCTGGTGGGAAGTGGGTAAATGTGCGTGTTTGTAGAATATTAATTTAAATATTTAGCAGTCATATTTAATGGGTCTTGAACACTAGTTTATATATATATATATATATATATATATATATATATATATATATATATATATGTATATATATATGTATATATAATACATACATATACATACATATATATAATATATATATATATATAAAATCTCCTGCGAATATAGACGCAAAGGGTCTCAGTTAGAATTCGCCAGTCGTCTCTATTTTGAGCTTTTAAATCAATACTTCTCCATTCTTCATCTCCTACTTCCCATTTCATAGTCCTCATCCATGTAGGCCTGAGTCTTCCAACCCTTCTAGTGCCGTATGGAGCCCAGTTGAAAGTTTGGTGAGCAAATCTCTCTTGGGCAGTGCGAAGATCATGCCCAAACCATCTCCATCTACCCCTCACCATAATTCCTCTCTCTCTCTCTCTCTCTCCTCTCTCTCTCTCTCTCTCTCTCTCTCTCTCCTCTCTCTCTCTCTCTCTCTATATATATATATATATATATATATATATATATATATATATATATATATATATATATATATATAGATAGATAGATATATGAATATACTATCAACTAACCAAAGGCGAACGTGGAGGGATTCAGTGCCTGTGGTCCATGAGAAAGGAGTTCAGGGGAACCGAAGGCATTATTATTCAAAGAGACAATACATGTCAAGTACCCGTATGGACAAGGCAAGTTTAAAGGGCCTCGTAGGGCCTCGGAGGGCCTCGTAGGACCTCGTAGGACCTAGTCTTCTGGCGTCGTCGGCACCGTATTGATTCGCTCCTTACAAAAATCAGCTCAAAAGAAAGGCGTTTTTACTTGTTTAAAAAAAAGAAAATAAAAAAAGGTCTTACCTTGATGTCTGGTTGCATAAGATACATACTGTATATGAACACCACATTGCGTAATTGTTATGGTCATCTCTTGTTTCTTGCTTTACGCTTTATAGTATTATATTAATGCATATTAATATTTGGCTTGCTAACAAATTGATTATTTTTGTGTTCACACTATAATGTTCATATGTTGGTTTTTATGAATGTGTGTATATATATATATATATATATATATATATATATATATATATAATATATATATATATATATATATATACAGTATATATATTGTAATTGTTGTAGCGATCTCCTTTCTTGCTTGACTTTTCGTTGTATATTAATGCTTATTAATCTTTGGCTTGCTGATAAATTGATTATTTTTTGTGTTCACACTATAATGTTCATATGTTTGTTTTTATGAATGCATATAATGTATATATATATATATATATATATATATATATATATATATATATATATATATATATATATATGTATATATATATATATATATATATATATACATATATATACATATATATATATATATATATATATATATATATATATATATATATATATATATATATATATATATATATATATGTGTGTGTGTGTGTGTGTGTGTGTATGCGTGTGTCTTACTTATAACTGTTATCGAACAGTTTAACATATTTTTTTTTTCAAAAAGGCCCATAAAAGAAACACAGGAAATAAATAAATCACTATATTTCGACCATTGAACATTGGCCCTCTTCAGGAAGTAAAGTAAAAATGAGGAATACAGTGGACAGTGACGGTTTATATAGGAAAGCAAAATTCCTCTTTACTTGTTTGAAAAAAAAAGGGTTGAGAATCTTACATTGATGTCTGGTTGCATAAGATACATACATGATCACCATCTTGTTATAGTCATCTCTCGTTTCTTGCTTGACGTTTTAAGCCGGGAGCACACTAGCGACTCTGTGGCGCCACAAAGCCACAGCATCGTGTGGCTGGGATGTGGTCTCCCATAGGTTTCCATTGTTTTCAAGTTTAGCCGCACAAAAGTCAGCTCAAAAGAAATGCGTAAAAAAAAAAAAAAAAAAGTCTTACCTTGATGTTTGGTGCATAAGATACATACATTACATGAACATCACCTTTTGTAATTGATATTTTACAGGCAGTAGGTTGGTCAGGGCACCAGCCTCCCGTTGAGATACAACTGCTAGAGAGTTATGTGGTCCTTTGACTGGCCAGACAGTACTACATTGGATCCTTCTCTCTGGTTACGGTTCTTTCCCTTTGCCTACACAAACACCGAATAGTCTGGCCTAATCTTTACAGGTTCTCCTCTGTCCTCATACACCTGACAACACTGAAATTACCAAACAAATCTTTGTCACCCAAGGGGTTAACTACTGCAATATAATTGTCCAGTGGCTACTTTCCTCTTGGTAAGGGTAGAAGAGACTCTTTAGCTATGATAAGCAGCTCTTCTAGGAGAAGGACACTCCAAAATCAAACCATTTTTTCTCTAGTCTTTGGTAGTGCCATAGCCTCTGTACCATGGTCTTCCACTGTCTTGGGTTAGAGTTCTCTTGCTTGAGGGTACACTCGGGCTCACTGTTCTATCTAGTTTCTCTTCCTCTTGTTTTGTTAAAATATTTATAGTTTATATAGGAAATATTTATTTTAATGTTGTTACTGTTCTTAATATTTTATTTTTAATTGTTTCCCTTCCTCACTGGGCTATTTACCCTGTTGGGGCCCCTGGGCTTATAGCATCCTGCTTTTCCAACTAGGGTTGTAGCTTAGCAAATAATAATAATAATATAGTCATCTCTTGTTTCTTGCTTGACTTTTCGTAGTATTTGTATTAATGCATATTAATCTTTGGCTTGCTTATAAATTTATTTTTGTGTTCAAACTATAATGTTCATATGTTTGTTTTTATGAATGCATATAATGTATATATATATATATATATATATAATATATATATATATATATATATATATATATATATATATATTATATATATATATATATATATATATATATATATATATATATATATATGTCTTACTTCTAACTATAATCGAACAGTTTAACATATTTTTTCAAAAAGGCCCATAAAAGAAACACAGGAAATTTAAATAAATCACTATATTTCGTCCAATGAACATTGACCCTCTTCAGGATGTAAAGTAAAAATGAGGAATACAGTGGAGAGTGACCGTTTATATAGGAAAGCAAACTGCATTTTTACTTGTCATTTGAAAAAAAATGGAGAGAATCTCACCTTGATGTCTGGTTGCATAAGATACATACATGAACACCACCTTGTTATAGTCATCTCTCGTTTCTTGCTTGACGTTTTATAGTATTTATATTAATCTTGAAACCTTACCTTGACGTAAATCAATGCTTCTAGTACCTGGTAAGCCGCAATTAAGAACAGTTATTCCATATTGTAAGGCTGCAAGAAAGTCTCTTATATTATTTATATATATATATATATATATATATATATATATATATATATATATATATATATATA
>NC_090734.1:134673209-134690709 GCF_036898095.1 Palaemon carinicauda
ATCATTGATATCATTATTTTATTATTAAATAGCGGAAACAGAGAAGAAGAAAATCAACGTGCGATAGTTAAAAGGCGTTAATGTTATTAAATATACCATCAGCGAAGTATTGTTCTTAATTTCAATTAATTACGAAATGTTTAACATATATTAGTATCTTCAGCTCCTTCTTCTTCTTCTTCTTTTAATGTGCTTTCTTCCCATTTTGCATGGGTAAGCACGATTGCTTGCCTTCTTTTTGAAGGACTTTGCTTTGACTTTGGGGTAGACCGTAGTCCCGATCGGCTGCCCTGCCTGACATCGCTTTAGACCCTGTTTGCGTATGTTCATGTATTGTACCAGTCACCAGCGTCCTTCCTCACAGCTGCGAGGAGTCCTGGCACAGTCAGCTCTCACTCGCAAATAATATATATATATATATATATATATATATATATATATTATATATATATATATATATATATATATATATATATCAACAACAACAACAACAACAGCAAATGCAGCAGTTTCTAGTCCACTGCAGGACAAAAGCCTCAGGCATGTCCTTAATCATGTCTGGGGTTAGGCCAATTTTCATCACCACGCTGGACACGGCGGATCGGTGATGAGAGTGACTTTTGTTAGATCACTCACAACAAACCAACCTAGTATGATGGGCCCCGACTATTACAGTTTTCCTGATCAGGGCGATACACAAACCATCCCCATTAAGATATTATATATATATATATATATATATATATATATATATATATATATATATATATATGTATATATCAGGTGACACAGTGGCATTACCAGACGTATAGCTACTCGGTCTCTTCCCGTCCCTCGGGTTGGGGCAAGAGGAGTAGCTAGGAAAGGGAGAGGGTTCAGAATGGTTTGAGTTTGTGAGTGCATGTGCTTGTGCATGCATATCTATCTAAATATATAGCCGTCATTTTTGACGGGTTACGTACACTAGTATTGATATAGATAGTGGAATGATATAGATAACAATCGACAGAATTCCTGTATTTGCGTGATTTCTACTTCCGCCAACGAAGTTGGAAGGAGGTTAAGTTTTACCCCCCGGTTTGCGTGATTGTGTATTTGTATGTTTGTGAACAGCTTCCTGACCTCAATTTTATTCGTAGAGTAATGAAACTTGCAGGGATTAAATCATGTCAAAAAAACTGGAAATTGTAAAATTTTGGAAGGTCAAGAACAAAGATTAAGGTCACGGTCAAGCAAAATGTCCAATTCAAGTAATCAGCCATAATGTTGGACATCGCTGTCACAAACTTCAAACTTGGTTCATATTTGGGTCGTATGAAAATCCACCCCAATTAAAACATGTTAAGGTCAAAGGTCAAGGTCGAGAAATAAGCTGACGCAGCGGAGGTCTGCGCTCTACTGAGTGCCCCTCTAGTATTTAAAAGAAATCGTTGTGTATCTCAAGCATAAACCCAGGTCAAACAATAGAGTTGTATTCCACAACCATAACATCTCTCCCTGGTTCAATATTTGACAAGACTTGTACGATTTTTCTACTCGGGAAGGGGTAGGGAAGTTCCCCCAGGTGGTCCTGATTTTTTGTGACTAAAATATTTTAAGGATGGTATTGTCTTAGTTTCTTTTGTGTTTTAGCAAAGAAGGGTGGTGCGTGCTTTTAGATATTAGAATAGGAAAAAAATAATGATAATTCCATTATGATCGTGTGGTGCGAAAAAACAAGTGTCTTCTATAAAATGAAAATATAAATCTATATATTTATCAATAAGCTAGGAACATTGCTACCTAAGGTGGCTTACAAAATTGAATATATTTTCTTAGAGATTTGTTTTGAAGGTCATAGAGAAATTAAGAACACTGTTGCTATACACGGCAATAAAACGGGGATGCTGTAGTTTGGGTTTTTTATTTTTTTTGTATATATAAATAAATAAATACAGCCTAGGGGCTATATTTTTCAAAACAGAAATAGTATTCCAAAACAACAAACGAAGTAATAACAAATCAACTGAATTATTTAGCAGTCTCTATTTCCTACTCTTTCCCGTAATATACTGTTGTTTCTGTAAAATTGTCTCCAATGGAATACATTTTCATCTTTAAGTGAGACCTCAATTAATGGGGGTGGGATTCCGTGGGTGGGGATGAGTACCATCAGTGCACTTTACATGATACACTGTAGACATGACTTGGGTGTTTTTGCAGTATCGCTTTGACCCAAAACTGCACAAACTTATTGGCCTTCTAATTTGCCTCCCTTCGGTCTTACTGTGACCAGCCGAGAGAGGGTTGTGAACTCAAAGGCAGGATGCAATCAACTGAGTTATATTGTTATAGAACACACTCCTTTATATACAAAACCTCAAGGCAACAGGACATAACAAGTTAACAAGACAGACAATGTTACAGAGGAAACAGCAGACATGAATTTCCATGTTCGTTTAGTGCGAGGGAAGAGCGAAGATACAAGCATAATATATGCAAAAGGAATTATGTACAATTGTGTGACACACGGTTGGTACATTACTCTCTTCCCTCTTTCTGTCACACCTCTTTATTTTAAATAGTGCAATAGGAATTTCTCTTCGGCGCTGAATGATCTCCCCGTACCCAGCACCTGACCATATGGGCTACATTCTATAAGAGTTTCCCCCAAGAATCAACATCCTTAAGTGGCTAGTGCAGTCACTGCACTTTCAAGGTTTAAAGGCCGCTCATGAATGGCAGAGGCAAGGGACAGTGACATTGTCCTATCAAGCAGGACAATGCCCTAGAGACTGAGCATTCATATGATTAGCGCCCAAACCTCCTCTCCACCTAAGCTAGGACCAAGGAGTGCCAGGCAATGGCATATGATGACTCAGCAGATAGACCTATAGGCTCCCCCATATCCCCCATCCTTAGCTCACAATGATGGTGAGGTTGTAGCGATCAAAGGAACTAACGAGTTTGAGCGGTACTCGAACCCCAGTCTGGCGTTCACCAATCAGGGACGTTACCGCATCGGCCACTACAACTTCATGCAGTTTACTGTAGGCGTTCCTAAGGGTCTTTGCAGCATCCTTTTGGCCCCTAGCTGCACTCCCTTTTTAGCCTTCCATTTCCCTTCTTCCTCCTTGCTGTCCAACCTCTTTAACATTTATTTCATGGTGCAGCTACCAGTTGTACCTTGACCCCAAATGGTTTTACTAGGCCAGTGCTGAGCTACCTTGCCCAATTTTAAGAAATTCAATCCAGTCAATTCATGGAATCATCTTCAAATAAGATATTTAAACAGAAAACAAGAAATATTTCCCCTATATGATGAAGAGCAAGTGTCTTGATATATATATATATATATATATATATATATATATATATATATATTCATATATATTTATATACACACATATATGTCCAGTCATGTTCAGCTATCTGCGTCCTTCGGGTATAGGCGAGCAGTAGTCATACCCTGGTAAGAGGCGAGTGCGTGTGTGTACATATCTATCTATATATTTAGCCGTCATTTTTGACGGGTCGCGTACACTAGTAATTGTATAAGAGAAGTATTTTCTCTAGTTTAAAAAGGGCGTATAGTGTGAGAAAGGCTTATCTACCATCATAGTCGTCCTTTTTTAGGCATTGCCACAGAAATACAAGATATAAACAGTCCCAGCCGCATTTGTTATTTAGCTCCTGAATTAGAGATGAACACTTCTCAGATACCTTCCTAAGCATCTGACATTTTATCTACCAACGTAGAAGGCTTATCACCAGCACTTTTTACTTCCCGTATACACTGCAGCACTCACGTGTATCTTGCATGAATTCTTGTGTTTCCATTAGTATATTGTCTATTCTTTGCTTTATAAGTTGATTCTTCCTTGATCTCAAATCATCATGCACATGTCCCTAGGTATGCAATCGTTTGATTTATGAGTTTTTCTTATCCAATTTCATGAGTATAAATATTGCAGTTATTTTTAATGAGAATCAGAAATCCAAAGAAATGCTCACGACTCAATTTTTTTAAACATGCTTGGTCGGTAGTAATGTGCAGATTACCATCTAATCTGGGTATGGTTTTAGTCAGCGCTGTGATGATACACTATCTTAAGTAACAGTACATTACGGTTTAGTATTTCCTAGGATCTTGTGCCGATATACTGTATTGTAAATGCTAAACATTGGTTTTGTACCTTTAGAAATGAGTAATTGTAATTTCGTGTTTTCTTTCAAGTATTTCAAGCTCCGGAAATTTTCAGAAAATGTCTGCATATTTTCGTGGGAATTTGGTGCACCTGATAAAACAAAGAGAGCACATGAGTACCATGTTCTTAAAGTGAAGTTTAACAATGCGGGTCACGAAATAAAAGGGCAGAATACCCATGGTATTGTTAACCCCTTTCTCACCTAGTGGGGTGACAGGGTGGATCTCCGCATTGTCAGAGTGGTCTGAACTCGGTGTAACCCCACCTTGGCATGGCAGACATCTGCAGTTATGAAGAATCTCATTTTCATGGAACTAGTCTGCCAAATTTTGCTCATGTTCTGACCATAATTCAAGAGATAACTGCTTCTGATTTTGGTACGAACACAGTACTCCGGCGATAGCGCATTGCTAAGAAGGTGAGATTACCACCAAAGAAATCGGCGTAAAATTTTGTAAAGGATTAACTTTATGTGAACCTTTGCGTACCAGCAGGAATCACCACGTTGCGTACATGTTTCTTCACGTTGCCTACACGTTTATTGGTGGAAGTTTGACATTTTTTTTGTCACAACCTTCCTCAAAGCACAGCAGCCCTGTGAGAAAAGAGGTATAGAAATTGTCAATCAACAATGCCTGTGGCTCGTCAGACGAATACTGCTTTTGTCTCGGGACAGACTACACGAGCTATGACTGCTTGGCGGATCATCAAGATCATTGATGTAGTTATGGAGCAGATGGAAAGGCTCCTATTTGTATAAAAGCCACCGTATTTACTTTTATAGTGATCTTTGAGAGGTAGCATTACTATAGCAATCAAATCAGCACATTTGGACAATAAGATAGTCTAGCAATGCTGATCAGGAGGCTGCCAAAATGTTCCAAAGATGCTGTATCAAAAGCTTGGCGAATATTTTAATAATGTCAGTTAAGTTTAAAAAAATTAGTAAGACAGGCTTCTTTGTCAATATTTAAAAGGGAAATTAATTATCTGGAAAAAGAACACAAATCAGGATTCAAGTCTTCTAAGTACCATATCAACATTTCATCGCTTTATCTAGCAAAAGTGAATCTGAAGCTTATTCCCGGTTATTTATCACTGAAGGACCCTGAAAGATTTCATCTGTTGGTAACTCAGTGACATCTCTAGATGTTTAACCTAACTTAACCTAACCTATCTTATCTTAACTTAATTCCAAATCATGGTTGACTGCGGTAGCCAACCGTACCCATGTAGCTGGCGAGGTTTGACCGACTTTTGAGTGACAGACTAACCATGCGGCTGGCTAGGTTTTGCCGGCTTTCGAGTGACAGACCAAACAGAATAGAATTCTAAGGAAGCTTGTCTTGTAGTTAATGTTCCCAATTATCCCAAGTTATCCCATTAATTACTAATTGGAAGTTGATCCTAACGCTTACACAAGAGGCTCTAGATTATCAGGATTACATGCACACATTTGGCTTGATGAAGAGATGATGCTCTTTGCGATTAAACAATGTGCCCAGAGGAAAATGATTTTTCAAATCTTTTAAGCATTCCGATTTTCCTCAACCTTTTTCATTGTCACAAGTGGTTCCTTTACGTACATCAATATCCAGAATTTTCTCCCCCCACCCCCCTCTACATTAGTTATTTTACCCACAACTTGTAGCCTGATTGGTAGCGTCTCTGCCTGGTGTTTGCCAGACGGGGGTTCGAGTCCCGCTCAGACTCCTTAGTTCCTGTAGTGTCTGCAACTTTACCATTCCTTGTGAGCTTAGGAAGGGGGCTTTGGGGGAACCTATAGTTCTATTTGCTGAAATATCAGCAGCTTTGGGTAGAGAGGGGCTTGGGCCCTGATCATATGATATATGGTCAGTCTCTAGGGCGTTGTCCTGTTTGCTGGGGCAGTGTCACTGTCCCTTGCCTCTGCCATTCATGAGTGTCCTTTAAACCTTGAAAACCCCAGGGGATGACCTAAAACCCCATCCGAATTGGGAATTATGGGGAAGAATTGCAAGTGACTTTACGTAGATTTGTAAAAAAATATGATGACTAAAGATTTTTTTTTCTTTTTAATCCAATTTTAATTATTTGTGTTTTGTTTCTTACGTGAAATTTAGGTTACTCGATCATTTGTAGAGCTGATTGAGTGGATTAGTTGTCTTCTATTTTAATGAGTGGCATATTTTGTTTTATGGTTGACTGTGGTCGAATTCAACCTAATTAGAAAACTTGGTCAAAATGTGCACCCTTTTCACCAATCTATTTTTGGGTTGTCCCACATAAACTAACCACTTCATAACCATATAGTTCATTTAATCACACACGCACACACATACAGTATATATATATATATATATATATATATATATATATATATATATATATATATATATATATGTATATGTATATATTATATATATATATATATATGTATATATGTATATATTATATATATATATATGTATGTATATATGTATATATATATATATATATATTAGTATATATAATATAAATATACATATATATATACATATATATATATATATATATATATATATATATATGTAGAGAGAGAGAGAGAGAGAGAGAGAGAGAGAGAGAGAGAGAGAGAGAGAGAGAGAGAGAGAGAGAGAGAGAGAGAGAAAGATTATTGAAAATTTGAATCCTTGCTCGTATAATATGTTGAAACGTTTATTTGCATTAATACATGCTGTGCTTTGAAAATAGTATACTATATAGCACAGCAAGGGAAAAAAATAAAGATAATCTTATTTATTTTGTAAAAAAAAAAACAAATTATTATGATTATGTATTTCATGACGTTTAGGAAACCAGCATGAGGTAATATATGCAATGAGTAAGAAAGGTAGGATATGCATAAAAGATGATGTTCCCTTCAATATCAATAAATATGTGATGTTTCAGTATATCATCGCCAGCATATTGTTTATTGACCATAATATACTTTCAATAATGTCATATATATTTTTTGTTCCTATTTGCTTAAGTGAATATTGGTTTTTATCTTCCCTCGAATGGTGGCCACACATCTTTGATGTGCAAGAAGTAGGAGCTCACCGGTTCTTCTTACAAGAACGTTAGTAAGCCATGGTTATATACATATACATATGTCATTTCTATATATATATATATGAGATCTCTATGCATGTTTTACCATTCTCTCTTCATCGGTGTACCATAGAAACGAGAGAGGGAGAGAGAACGTGGCGATAAAAAAAAAAAATTAAAGGATGCAGTGATCTTTACATTATCTAAGACGCCTCATTTTTAGTTGGCGAAATATATTAGCTTCCATTTTTTCATTATAATCCCTAATGATTATTTTATACGCATGCTTTTTTCCATCTTTTCAAATTCCTATTCCCCCAAATTTATCATGTTTATAGATAGAGAAAATATATCATAGAAATCCTTTATAGCAGCCAAGCAGAAAGAGCTTGCAGTGCAGTGCTTCCCTGAACTCCTATGTAGGTAGCAAGACCATTGCTTTATCTCTGCTTTTAGATCATTAGGCTAAAACATAATCTCTTGCAGAAATCCCTATGTAAAGATTCCAGTTGCATGCAATAAATAAATCAACCCATATATTATTTATTGTGGTCGAGTTTTCCTTGTCATTTCTGTGACAGTCACGATAGAGCATATTATGACAGCTCTAGCTTTGATTATGGTTAACTCATTAATAGATTATTATTCCTTAATAAATTCGTAGTAGCTTTGCCTAACTTCTTGTGAAACCGATTGCTGAAATTACGGACTAGTGATGCATAATAGTGATTTTGCTTATATATATCTAGATTATTCTGATAATGGACTCTAGCTTTGATTATGGTTAACTTATCAAAAGATTATTATTCCTTAATAACTTCGTAGTAGCTTTGCCTAACTCCTTTTTAAACCGATAGCTGAAATTACGGACTTGTGATGTATAATAGTGTTTTTGCTTATACATATCTAGATTGTTCTGATAATGGGGTCTAGCTTTGATTATGGTTAACTCATTAATAGATTATTATTCCTTAATAACTTCGTAGTAGCTTTGCCTAACTCCTTTTTAAACCGATAGCTGAAATTACGGACTTGTGATGCATAATAGTGTTTTTGCTTATACATATCTAGATTGTTCTGAAAATGGGGTCTAGCTTTGATTATGGTTAGCTTATTAATAGATTATTATTCCATACCAATTTCGTAGTAGCTTTACATTACTCCTTTTAAAACCAATTACTGAAATTCCGGACTCGTTATGCATAATAGTGTTTTTGCTTATACATATCTAAATATAATTCTGACAATGGCTATAAGATATTGTTTATTAGATTTACTTTGCAAACTAGTCTGTCCTATTTTATAAAGGAAATTCTCAGGATTCAAATTATGTTGGAGGAAATTAGAATTTCATTTCTTTCTCATAGAGAAACCATTATAATCTGGTTTTGGTTTTTATTGCTTCAGTTGGTGTTATTTTTGTAATTCAAGAAAATAAAACATTGCCTGTTGTACCCGGTATATCAGTGATAGTTTTAAAATTATCCTTAATTTGTATTTTTATTATAATTAAGGATATTATGTTATTATTAAGTAGTCATTTTGTAGATTTGAGAACAAACCCCTCAGAAGAATATCGGCAGTTAAATGACAGGACAGGATTAGAAAAGAAACTATAAGAGATTACTCGAGTGCCATATGTGGATGAGATCATGGTGAGGGGCAGATGGAGATGGTTTGGGCATGCTCTTCACACTCCCCAGGAGAGATTAGTTCAGACTTTCAACTGGGCTCCACAAGGCACTTGAAGAGTTGGAAGACCCAGGCCTATATGGCTGAGGACTATGGAGCGTGAAGTAGGAGAAGTATTGATTTAAAAGCTCAGGATGGAATCGATTGGGGAAATCTAATTGATGCCCTTTGCGTCAATACTACTTAAAAACTAAATTAGATTAACAATTGTGGAATATCTTTAAAATTTTTGCTGTGTGACGATACAAGTAAGATATAGGTTTCTTTATTGTTATTAGCTAAGAATATAATTTTTGGTGTTTTAATGCATCATCTATTACAAGTCGGACGAGAAGCGGTGTTTTCAACATGGTATGGCCGTTGACATAAGCAACAGTGGCACAGAATAGCTTGCAATAGAAATCTGTGGAGGAACCTGGGGAAGGCCTACATCCAAAAAGGACTTTTGAAGGCTGAAATGATGATGATGATGATGATTACAAGTCCATGGTGCTCTCAAGTACATTGAAGTAAACACAGATTTCTTAATTTTATTATTTTGTTTTGAATAGAAATGCACTCACGCAGAGATATTGCTCGGTTTTCAGTATACACTAAGTTTAAATCGGTGTCAGGGCGTAGGAGGAAATGGTGATGATGATGATTAAGCAATCTGCTTTTGCCCTTTTCGAAATTTATCAATTTGATTTGATAGACTCGTTTCTTAGGTAGACGCCAAACCACTGTAGGTAGTAGGTTGGCCAGGGCACCAGCCGCCCGTTGAGATACTACCACTAGAGAGGTATTGGATCCTTTGACTGGCCAGACAGTAATGCATTGGATCCCTCTCTCTGGTCACGGCTTATTTTTTCTTTGCCTACACTTACACAGAATAGTTTGGCCTATTCTTTACATATTCTCGTCTTTCCTCATACACCTGACAACAATGAGATACTTAACACTTCTTCACCCAAGGGGTTAATTACTCTACTGCAATTTGTTCAGTGTACTTTCCTCTTGGTAAGGGTAGAAGAGAGACTTTAGCTGTGGTAAGCAGCTCTTCTAGGAGAAGGACACTCCAATATTAAACCACTGTTCTCTAGTCTTGGGTAGTGCCATAGCCTCTGTACCATGGTCTTCCACTGTCTTGGGTTGGAGTTCTCTTGCTTGAGGGTACACTCAGGCACACTATTCTATCTTATTTTTTTTTTCTTCCTCTTGTTTTTTTGAAATGGTGTGTTGGGCAGGCTTAATAGAAGGGCCATGGATGCCTGGTGGTTTATCAAGAGGTTGTCTTTTCCTTTTTCTGATTCTTTTTCTTCTCAAAACCATCCTTACTGTCCTCCCTTCAGTTGAAGTGGCTATCCTGGAGGGTATTTAGCCTTGCATGGTGTATCGGCTCCTCCATGTTGACCAGTTTTTCCGACTTTTTACTATAGTCTATGGGTATCATCAATCACTTTGTTTATAATTCTGTACGTATTGTTTTTGTTATAATTCTTGTTAATCTAGTTTTTAAGTATGATGTCTCTTTTTTATTTCTATTAATTCTTATGCTGTCTGGAGACATTGAGCGAAATCCGGGACCAATACGTCCTAGATTTCGTCAATGTCGTCTTCTGTATTGCAATATTCGTGGTCTTCATGCAAATATCCAAGACCTTACAGTTGCGTCCAGACAGTATGATATTCTTTTGTGCTCAGAAACTTTGGTTTCTAATATGAGGCACTCATCTGAGCTCCTTATAACTGGTTTTAAGAAGCCAATAATGTTGAAACGTGATGCCATCCCTAGGGCCAGGGGAATGGCGGTGTATATTAGGACCGAGTACCCTGCTTCTCATAAGTCCTGCTATCAATGTGGATGTCATGAGATTCAGGTAATAAAAGTTTGTGGCAGGCATAACAACTTTTATTTATGTTCGATCTACCGGAATCCAGACATGGATGATTCTATCTTCGATTGTCTTCTTACCATTATGGCTAAGATACAAGAAGATGATAGAAAGGCTTCTTTTGTCTTTGTTGGTGATTTTAATGCTCACCATAGGGAGTGGTTAAGTTCTATCTCTCCTACCGATCGCCATGGCTTAAGAGCTTTAGACTTTGCCTCTGAATCAGGCTGTGAGCAAATCATAAATGAAGCTACTCACAGGTCTGGTAATTGCTTGGACCTTGTATACACTGACTCCCCTGGCGTTATAACTGGTAAGGTTGGTTCTCCAGTCGGGACATCTGATCATGCCTTGATTTCATTATTAGTGAAGACTGAGCAGCCTGTCCCTGATATATCATATTCTTGTAAAATTTATATGAAATCCCAAGCAGACTGGAATGGGATTTTACATGATCTTTTGTTCTTGAATTGGTCACAATTATATAATAGTGTAGATCCTGTTGTCCCTTTGAATGAGAATCTAGTCAACATAATTGATAGGCGTATCCCTTCTCGTGTGCTAAGGTACCGAGTGAAGGACAAACCGTGGTTCAATGATGATTGTAGACGTGCTTTTTTGGAGAAGCAGGAGGCCTATCAACTTTGGAAGGGTAACAGATCAGATTTGACCTGGAACAACTATACTCAGCTTCGAGCTTTTGCTCAGAGAGTTTATGCCTCAACTGAAAAGGAGTACAATTTAACCATAAAAGAAACACTTTCTGGTACAACTCAGGAACATAAATGGTGGTCTACCCTTAAATCTGCACTCTTTGGTGTAGATGCAACAGTTCCTCCTTTACTTAAACCAGATGGCTCAGTCACTCACTGTCCAAAGGAAAAGGCAACCCTTTTGGCTGATGTTTTTGACAGTAAACAGAGTAATGAAAAACTTGAACTTCCTCATTCCTGTTTTCCTGAGGCTAAACTAACTAGTTTAGCTTTTCGATCTCGTGAGATTAAAGCTCTGTTGATGGACCTTGATGCTTATGGAGGTGTAGACCCAAATGGTATTTTTCCTTTGTTTTTTATAAAGACAGCAGATTTCTTAGCTCCAAAGTTATCTGTTATTTTGCGCAAGTTAGCAAGAAGAGGAGCTTTCAGCACTAGTTGGAGAATTAGTAATGTTACTCCTCTATGTAAATGTGTTTGTGGTAGCTCAAGTCCCACTGATTACCGCCCAATTTCCATAACTCCCATATTATCTAAAGTTTTTGAACGTCTTCTGGCAAAACGTCTTAATAGGTTTGCTGAAGGTAATCATCTACTCCCTAGTTTGCAATTTGGTTTTCGTAAAGGCCTTGGAGCATGTGATGCCCTTCTTACAATCTCCAATGCTGTACAGAAATCCCTTGATTGTGGTCGGGAAGTTCGTATGATTGGCCTTGATTTTAGTGCTGCCTTTGACCGTGTTAATCATGAGGCCCTTGTTTTCAAACTGAAACAGTTGGGAGTGGGTGGGTCGTTTCTTAGCATTATTATTGATTTTTTAAGTAATAGATCTCAAAGAGTTGTTGTTGATGGGCACCATAGTGATTATAGGAATGTGATATCCGGTGTTCCACAGGGTAGTGTTCTTGGCCCATTACTTTTCATACTATATACACATGACATGTGGTTTGGCCTAGAAAACAAGCTTGTTGCATATGCAGATGATGCTACTCTCTTTGCATCAATTCCATCCCCTGAATGTAGATCTAGGGTTGGTGAAGCCCTTAATAGAGATTTAGCTAGAATTAGTGCATGGTGCAAGTTATGGGGTATGAAGTTGAATCCTAACAAAACTCAAAGTATGATTGTAAGTAGGTCAAGGACGGTGGTTCCTCAACATCCGGATCTCAGTATTGATAATGTTTCTTTAAATATGTATGACTCTTTCAAAATTTTAGGTGTGATTCTCGACAGTAAATTTACTTTTGAGAAACATATAAGGTCTGTGTCTTCTTCAATTTCACAAAAAATAGGCTTATTGAGAAAGTCTTTCAAGATTTTCGGTGATCAATCTATTCTGAAGAAGTGTTTTAATTCTTTCATTCTACCTTGTTTTGAGTATTGTTCTCCTGTCTGGTCTTCAGCTGCTGATTCTCATCTTAATTTGTTGGACAGAAACTTACGGTCTATTAAATTTCTTATTCCTGATCTAGATATTAATCTCTGGCACCGTCGTTCAATTAGTTCATTATGTATGTTGCATAAGATTTTTCACAACTCTGACCATCCTTTACATTCAGATCTCCCTGGACAATTCTATCCTCTTCGTAATACTAGGCAGGCAGTTAATTCTAATAGCCAGGCCTTCTCCATCACGAGGCTCAATACTACGCAGTACTCTAGAAGTTTTATTCCAGCTGTGACCAAGTTGTGGAATGATCTTCCTAATCGGGTAGTTGAATCAGTAGAACTTCAAAAGTTCAAAGTTGGAGCAAATGCTTTTTTGTTGACCAGGCGGACATAGTCTTTTTATAGTTTATTTATGACATATTTGTTTTTGATGTTGTTGATAGTTTATTCTATGACATGTCTGTTTTGACGTTGTTACTTATTTTAGAATGATTTATTGTTAATTTGTTCTCTTCATTTATTTATTTCCTTATTTCCTTTCCTCACTGGGCTATTTTTCCCTGTTGGAGCCCCTGGGCTTATAGCATCTTGCTTTTCCAACTAGGGTTGTAGCTTGGATAGTAATAATAATAATAATAATAATAATAATACTGTTATTTCGAATCATTGACCTCTTACGATGGGTAATTTAGTGAAGCATTATTTCCAATGACACTAAAGTCTTTTGTATCTGTTGAGTGATATTACATTGAATGATTGATTGATTTAAGGTTTTCAGGCATTATCTTTAAGCAATGGGATATTTTGAAATCATTAATACCACCCCTCCAATCCAAAGAGTAATCAGCCATTGGAGTTTAGCTTGAATCAACCATAGAAAAACTCCAAATTCTGTGATACGAAGGGGCATATCATGATAGATAAATCACATTCAACATACGGGTATGTTAATCAGCTGAAGTCGGTGGAAGTAGACGATGTATATTGCCAAAATATAGGATAAGAGTATGACTTATCAAAGTACATGAAATCATTTTACTTCATCTTTGGTGGCGTCAATGACCTTTGATGTCAGGATGCCAGAAACTTCAAACTTCATCTGTGGTGGTCGAAACTCCTTCCTTTGATCTATTCCTTACTCTAAACCTCCTAATTAGATAATGATGTGAATTATTATCCAATTCTAAGGATAAGATATGTCCCTTTCTTAGGTTCCATTAGCATATTTTCAAATCCTCTTTGAGTATTGCACCTAGAGATTCTCAGCCCAATAGCCGTGAGCATCATCACACGTAGATGGAGTCTTCACGTCTCTCTCTCTCTCTCTCTCTCTCTCTCTCTCTCTCTCTCTCTCTCTCTCTCTCTCTGTTTGTGTGAAGTTTTGACTTATAAAATTTATATTGCGACGCTCAAATAAACATAATCTCATTGCTCCTCTGTTCCGGCAAGTGGTACATGTATGTGCTGTGCAGGCCATCCGCGTGGATCGTATTAACTAATTGTTATTACCTGTAATTTATATCACATCCCATAAATGGTCTTTGCTCCACCGTCTGGAGATAGGCCGAGACTCCGCCCACTTTCTGTGACGATATGCGTAGCTATTGGCTGAGACTCTCTTAGTGCAATACTCCTGTAGGGTTTGTTAATATGCCTCCCAGTGAGCCACTTCTGTCAACAATTCCTTTCTTGGTGGCCGATGCAGTAACGTCCCTGCCTGGTGAATGACAGACTAGGGTTCGAGTGCCGCTCAAACTTGTTAGTTCCTTTGGTCGCTTTAACCTCGCCATCCTTGTGAGCTAAGGATGGGGGTATGGGGGGAGCCTCTAGGTCATCAGCAGGCATTGCCTGGCCCTCCTTGGGTGGAGAGGGAGCTTGGGCGCTGATCTTATGTATATATAGTTAGTCTCTAGGGCATTGTCCTGCTTCATAGGGCAATGTCACTGCCCCTTGAATGCCATTTATGAGTGGCCTTTAAACTACCATTGAAATGAATAGCAATCAAGATGTCTGGGATAAAGAGCTCCTGGTAGATTTTCATGTTATCTTTAAGAAAAGTGTCAAGTACTTATCATTGAACATTTACATTGTATCATTATTGTTTGATAAGTATTATATCTCCAGATAAGCAGAAACCATGTAATGTAGTGTGTATTCATCAAGAGGTGTCCTCAGATTTTTTTTCAAGGGTTGTTGAAAAATTTCAGTTAGCCCTTATAAAAAAAAAAGTGCCCTTACTGTTCCTGGGTTTGGCTAATTTTCATCACTCCACTGGTAATTGTGGATTGGTGATGGTGGGAGGCTTTAGTCTGATCGCTCACAGCAAACCAATCTAGTATGGGTAGCCCTGACTAGTAGTTTTGCTGATCATGATGATACACAAACCATTTCACCAAGTTAAGATATCCCCGTTAAATCATAAGTAGGCAATTATTGAAATTGAAAATTTATAAAAAATATTTTTCTGCTAATCAAAACCAGAATGCTTTTTTATGTTATGTAAAGTTTTCAATGAAAAAAAAAATTGTCCTTCGATGGACTATGATGGTTGATAATTATAGTTTCATAAAGCAAGTCGTACGGTGATCATGACTTCTACAATTCTGAATTACTCTTTCTTTCGTGGTTCTGTACAATATTTAATATTAGAAAAAAAAAATCTTTACCTTTTTATAAGATAAGGAAATTGCAAAAAGCGGTTCCCAAATTGTTGGACATTCAATAAAGTCAGCAGTTATCATAGAATTACTTCACGTATATTATTATTATTATTATTATTATTATTATTATTACTAGCTAAACTACAACACTAGTTGGAAAAGCAAGATGCTGTAAGCCCAAGGGCTCCAAGAAGGAAAAATAGCCCAGTGAGGAAATTAAATAAGAAAAAAAATAAACTATATAAAAAATAATGAACAATTAAAAAGAAATATTTTAAAAACATTAACAACATTAAAACATATATTCCATATATAAACTATAAAAAGACTTATGTCAGATTCAACATAAAAACATTTGCTGCAAGATTGAACATTTAAATTATAGGTGTAATTAGATACTTTAATATCTCTTTGGTTTTATTTCCATACCGTAGATATAGTCTGACCTTTGGCTATTGCTTATAATCTTAGCTTTAGTTCCAAGCTTTTTATTTTTTACCATTTATACCTTTTAGATGTGAACCCTTCATAGGTTTCAACAGAAAGATAGTTCAGTATTCTATTTACGAATCAGTAGATCTTATCAAAAGAGCTGGTGAGTATTCAAGCTTCAATTCACTAGAAAGTCTAGTTATATTCTATTTTTTAAATTATAAAATCAAGTTATATACTATTTGGACATCCAGAAAATCAAGGTATATTCTATTAGTCAAATTTAGAAAATTAAGTTATATTCTATTTGAAGAATTATAAAATCAAGTTATATTCTATTTGTAAGTTTAGAAAATCAATGTATATTCTATTTGCAAATCTAGAAAATAAAGTTATATTCTACTTGCAATCTTTGAAAATCAAGTTATATTCTATTTGAAGAATTATGAAATCAACTTATATTCTATTTGTAAATCTAGAAAATCATGGTATATTCTACTTGTAAAATTATAAAATCAAGTTGCATTCTATTTGTAAAATTATAAAATCTTATCTTATTTGCAAACCTAAAAAATCAATTTATATTCCATTTGCAAATCTAGAAAATCAATTTATATTCCATTTGCAAATCTAGAAAATCAATTTATATTCCATTTGCAAATCTAGAAAATCAATTTATATCTTATTTGCAAACCTAAAAAATCAAGTTATATTCCATTTGCAAATCTAGAAAATCAAGTTATATTCTATTTTTAAATCGATTCAATCTAAGAACCCAGGTGAAATTCTGCCCTAAATCTCTTAATAAATCTCTAAATGAAAATTGTTAATCCTGTTTGCGATTATTTTGATCCGAACAGAGTTCATTTATTAGCCCTGATTAATTATCCATCTGTCTGCATTGAATGAAGTTATAAGTCATCCGATAATGTGATTATGGATCATATGATCCCAACAGAATTCAGCCTGGAATCTCTAAAACAGAGATTCCAGGATTCTATTTCCTGGAACTTTATACAAATGGAAGTTTGCTTTAATCTCTATGTTAAAACAGAATAGTATCTATCATTATTATTGTTATTATTATTATTATTATCATTTTTTTATTACTATTATTATATTATTTTTTAATCTCATAAAAACTGAACTCATATTGTGTTTGTGAATCTCGTGAATTATTATTATCATTGTAATCAATATTATTATAATTAATATTATTATTATAATTAATATTATTATTATTATTATTATTATTATTATTATTATTATTATTATTATTATTATTACTAGCTAAGCTACAACCCTTGTTGGAAAAGCAGGAGGCTATGAGCCCAAGGGCTCCAACAGGGAAAAATAGCCCAGTGAGGAAAGGAAATAAGGATATAAGTAAACGATATGAGAAGCAATAAACAACCAAAATAAAAAATCTTAAAAACAACAACACCAAAACAGATATTTCATAATAAAAACTATTAAAAATATCATACAGTTGTTATTGT
>NC_090734.1:134695709-134713209 GCF_036898095.1 Palaemon carinicauda
CTTTATATATCTGCGTAATCAGGAAATATGAAGTCTTTTGCCTATAAATATTTTTGTCCTTATGTTTTGCTAAGAAAGGTATGTTTAACCATTGTTGATTATAAATAAATAGTAGTGATATACATGTTATTAGCGATAAATGTATTTAAATAACAATAAAGGAAATCCTTTCGTTAATATTTTCATAGTCAAAAGTATGAACTAATATTAAATGCAAATTACTGATAATACAAATTAAAGAGAGAGAAAAAAAGAATTTTAAATAGTTCATAATTTCGTTAACATTTTCATAGTTAAAATTTTGATCAAATATTAAATGCAAATTACTGAAAGAGAGAGAGAAAAAATCTAAAATATTTTATACTTTTGGTAATATTTTTATAGCAAAAAGTATGAAATAATATTAAATGCAAACAAATTAGAGACAGAAAAAGAGAAGAAAAAAATTAAAATATTACGTTAATATTTTCACTGTCAAAATTATGAACTAATATTAAATGCAAATTACTGATAATACAAATTAAAGGAATAGAAAAAAGAATATGAAATAGTTAATACTTTTGTTAATATTTTCATAGTGAAAAGTATGAACTAATATTAAATGCAAACTACTGAAAGAGACAAATTAGAGACAGAGAGAGAGAGAGAAGAAAAAAACTAAAATACTTCATACTTACGTTAATATTTTCACAGACAAAAGTATGAAGTAATATTAAATGCAAATTACTGATAATACAAATTAAAGAGAGAGAAAAATATTTAAAATAGTTAATACTTTCGTTAATATTTTCACAGTCAAAAGTATGAACTAATATTAAATGCAAATTACTGATAATGCAAATTAAAGAGAGAGAGAGAGAAAAAAAAGAATTTGAAATAGTTCATATTTTCGTTAATATTTTCACGGCCAAAAATATGAAATAATATTAAATGTAAACTACTACAAGAAACAAATCAGATACACAGAGAGAGAAGAAAGAATTTGAAATAGTTCATAATTTCGTTAATATTTTCACAACCAAAAATATGAACAAATATTAAAAGTTAATTACTGAAAGATACAAATGAGAGAGAGAGAGAGAGAGAGAGAGAGAGAGAGAGAGAGAGAGAGAGAGAGAGAGAGAGAGAGAGAGAGAGAAAGACAAAAAATTAAATAATTCATGAATATCCACACGAGTTTTCAATCAAAACCAATTAACTTTCAAACCATTATATATTTATTGAATTTATCTGCATCCAAGAACATGTCTGCCTTAGTCATGCACACCTTTTAGTAAAAAAAAAAAAGCTTTGTATTGAGAATGAACTAACCGCATGAACAAAGCATATGGATTTTTTTTTTTTTTTTTTTTTTTTTTTTTTTTTTTTTTTTTCGGTGGAGGGGTCCACTTCTTCCTGGTGGTGGTTTAGTTTGTTTTTGGTTTCTGTTAGTCAAACTTCAGTAAACAATGATAATTAGGAGTTTAGTTTAGTTTGTGTGTGTATCTAAATAGGGATTTATATATAACTTTTATATGTATATATATGTATATATGTACATATATATATGTATGTATGTATATATATATATATATATATATATATATACATATATATGTACATATATATATATATGTATATGTATACATATATATATATATATATATATATATATATATATATATATATATATATATATATATATGTACACACATACAGTATGTGTGCGTATGTATATATATATATATATATATATATATATATATATATATACACATATATATATGTGTGTGTGTGTATGTATATTTATATATATATAAATTTATATACAGTATGTGTGCGTGTATATATATATATATATATATATATATATATATATATATATATATATATATATATAAATATATGTATATATATATGTATATATATATATATATAAATATATATATATATATATATGTATATGTATATATATATATATATATATATATATATATATATATATATATATATATATATATATATATAGTCGTACATGCATATATAAAATTCCTTTTTATCATTATAGATATAAATCTACATTATAAAAAATAAAACACTTGACCTTTTGAAAATACGTAAGACAGCACTAAAACAAAAAATATTCCTGATGTTATTATTATTAACAGCCCCGAGAACTGTAGAAAAAGGAAGAAATATCCTTATAAAGAATGAAATAACTAACAAGTCTTTTTAAAGGCTTTTTTTTTTGTACGGGTGGTCACGTCCAACTCCCTGTTTATATCAGCTGAGTTTCTCGAACTTTCCCCGTGGGAGTCAAACAAGAGTTTTTGATGTAATTATAAAATGGGGCTAAGGAAGGGAAAAAGAAAGTTTTTTTGGCGTTACTTTCCTTTATAATTATGAGCGGCATTATTATTATTATTATTATTATTATTACTAATAATTGCTAAGCTACGACCCTAGTTGGAAAAGCAGGATGCTATGAGCCCAGGTGCTCCAACAGGGAAAATAGCCCAGTGAGGAAAGGAAATAAGGAAAAATCTAAATATTTAAGAAAAGTAACATTACAATAAATATTTCCTATATAAACTATAAAAAACTTTAACAAAACAAGAGAAAGAGAAACAAGATAGAATATTGTGCCCGAGTGTACCCTCAAGCAAGAGAGATACAGAGTTTTCCAGATTATTTATTTTGAAAATTTTTTAATGCTGATTAAAGCTATTTATATTAAAGTAATTTTTAGTCTCGTTTAATGTTTATATAAAATACATAAAGACAGTCTTTGATAGGAGGAATTTGAAAATTTGTTTTAGATTGGTCTAATCATTTGATTTTATAGTTTATTTCACTCTCCTAGTTTCCTTTCCTCACTGGGTCATTTTCCCCTATCGGAGCCCTTATGCTTATAACATCATGCTTTTCCTACTAGGGTTGTAGCTTTGGAAGTAATAATAATAATAATAATAATAATAATAATAATAATAATAATAATAATAATAATAATAATAATAATAATAATAGATTTCTTATCTTAATCGTTTTTATACCTGTTATTTCGAAAAAGTAAATAATTCTCCAGAACAGAGTGAAATTAACTTTGTGACGTAAGAGTTACATTGCGATATTTTCCCTTTTTTAATTAATTAATTAATTAATTATCTAAAATGATAGATCACAAAGACCTTTTTCATATGAGAAGACTATTGGCAAATTCAGGTCTGTCATCACCATCATTATTATTATTATTATTATTATTATTATTATTATTATTATTATTATTATTATTATTATTATTATTATTATTATTAATAGCCAAGGTACAACCTTACATAGGAAAAAATAGCCCAGTGAGTAAGGGAAATAGATAAACTAAAAGAGAACCAATGAATAGCTAATATAGAATATTTTAAGAACAGTAACAACGTTATAATAGATCTGTCATTTATATTATTATTATTATTATTATTATTATTATTATTATTATTATTATTATTATTATTACTTCCCAAGCTACATCCCATATTGGAAAAGCAGGATGCTATAAGCCCAGAGGCTCCAACAGGGAAATAGCCCAGTGAGGAAAGGAAACAAGGAAATATTAGAAGTAATCAACAATTGAAATTAAATATTTTATGAACAGTAACAACATTGAAATAAATACATAAATAAACTATAAAATCTTTAACAAATCAACAAGAAGAGAAACAAGACAGAACAGCCTGCCCGAGTGTACCCTCAAGCAAGGGAATTAATCCAAGACAGTGGAAGGCCATGGTACAGAGGCTATGGTACTACCGAAGACTAGAGAACAGTGGTTTGATTTTGGAGAGTCCTTCTCCTAGAAGAGCTGTTTACCATAGCTAAAGAGTCTCTTCTACCCTTACTAAGAGGAAAGTAGCCACTGAACAATTACAGTGCAGTAGTTAACCCCTTGAGAGAAGAATTGTTTGGTAATCTCAGTGTTGTGAGGACAGAGGAGAATATGTAAAGAATAGGCTACACTATTCGGTGTATATGTAGGCAAAGGAAAAATGAACCGTAACCAGAGAGAGGATCCAATGTAGTACTGTCTGGCCAGTCAAAGGACCCCATAACTCTCTAGCGGTAGTATCTTAACGGGTGGCTGGTGCCCTGACCAACCTACTACCTAAAAGAGAGAGAGTCTTATGTAGGGCTGTTCAACATATACGAACGAAACACATCTGTAGCTTGGCTATCAGTTTCAGGCAAAATTAGTTTCAGTTTCATGAAAAATTGCTTTGTTTCAGATAAAATTAGTTCCAGGGGAAATTAGTTTATGTTTCAGTTTCAGGCAAAATAATTTTCTGATTCAGTTTCAGGTCAAATTAGTTTCATTTTCAGGTAAAATTAGTTTCATTTTCAGGTAAAATTAGTTTCAGTTTCGGGTAAAATTAGTTTCAGTTTAGGTAATATTAGTTTCAATTTCAGGTCAAATTAGTTTCAGTTTCTGGTCAAATTAGTTTCAATTTCAGGTAAAATTAGTTTCAGTTTCAGGTAAAATTAATGTCAGTTCCGGTTTCAGATAAAATTAGTCTCAATTTCAAGTAAAATTAGTTTCTGTTCCAGTTTCAGGTAAAATTAGTTTCAGTTTCAGGTCAAATTAGTTTCAGTTTCAGGTAAAATTAGTTTAAGTTTAGGTCAAATTAGTTTCAGTTTAGGTCAAATTAGTTTCAGTTTTGGTAAAATTAGTGTCAGTTTCAGGTAAAACTGCCACCATTTTCAGGTAGAATTAGTTTCATTTTCAAATAAAATTATCTAAAAATTATAAGGAAAAAAAATTAATATAGATCAATAGCTCTCAAAGAACACCAAAAACTTCAATGATCAGCTGTAAATCATTATTTTCAAAATCGAGGCTAAATTCCATCACTGGGATTATTAA
This sequence comes from Palaemon carinicauda, assembly GCF_036898095.1. NCBI lineage: Eukaryota > Metazoa > Arthropoda > Malacostraca > Decapoda > Palaemonidae > Palaemon > Palaemon carinicauda. Next base: position 134,700,598 of record NC_090734.1, read on the forward strand.
AAAAAAAAAAAAATCCCCTCCACCCCAAAAACTTAATAAATATAGATTAACACAACTCATATGCTTTGAGCGTTGTTGCATGTGGCGAAATAAATCGTTTGTAGTGGTTGTATAATAGATTAGCCGTGTTGCATAGATGGTGTAAGTTATTCTTAGTTGGATGTGTGTGTGTAAATATGCATGTTCTCTGCATTGGCCTGATTTCTCTTAAGAGGGAAAAAATGCATTATGTTTTTTTTTTTTTTGTGTATTCTTAGGTTTTGATAGGGGTTGTAATATATATATATATATATATATATATATATATATATATATATATATATATATATATATATATATATATAGTTATGTATATATATTTGTATATATATATATGTATATATACATTTACATAATTTACATATACATATGTATGCATATATATGAAATATATATATATATATATATATATATATATATATATACCCTGCATATATATGCATATATGTGTGTATATATATGTATAATATATATGTGTGTATATATATATATATGTGTATTTTATATATATATGAATATGTATATATATATATATGTATGTGTATATATATATATATATATATATATATATATATATTTATATATATTTATATATATACATATATATATATCCCAAATAAGGACTTTTACTAATAAGAATTTTAATAATATTTTTCAAATTGATTTTTTGGACATTACAGAGACGTCATTGTGAAATTGTTTCACTTGTGAAAGTCTTGTGACTGTTATAATTAATTTCTTAGTTTTACAATTCATAATGACCTTTTTTATAGTGAAATGTTAATGTATATGGATGTGTGATTTCATGCAACTGCATTCTACATTTGCAGACGAGAACATAAACATTAATGTCTGTTAACATACATGCGAGGAGATGTGTTTATACACTTAACACCCAAATGAACATATATATACATCCATTCATACTTATATACAGGTATACATACTACATAAAAACATGCATAATTGTACATACATATAAAAATGTATAATCGCACATACATATGTAAAAATAGACATTTGTACATACATATAAAATGTATAATCGTACATACATATATAAAAATGGATATTTGTACATACATATATAAAATGCATAATTGTACATACATATATAAAATGCATATTTGTACATACATATATAAAAATGCATATTTTTACATATATAAGAATGCATACTTGTACATATATAAGAATGCATATTTGTACACACACACATATATATATATATATATATATATATATATATATATATATATATATATATATATATATATATATATATATATATATATATATATATATATATATATATAATGCATATTTGTACATACATATATAAAAATGCATATTTGTACATGCATATATAAAATGCATATATACATACACATTCATGTATAAATTTAGACAATGACTTTTATCTTTTTTTAGAAATTTTAGGGAATATGAAACACAATGACCAACAAAGATTCAATGAAAAAACTACTTCAAGGACTAATAATAAAATTTAAGATTGACCTTTTAAAAGATTGAAAAAGATTAAAATATTAAATAAGCGAATAAAGCTCATCTAAGTTTTCCCTTCGAAACAAGATACTTCAATCTGGACTTTTTAAGAGCTCTTATTATGACGAGGTAGAATAAAAGTAATTAAACCTAAGATTTGAGTCATTAAATAATTGACTGATTTCATCTCTATTTCCATAAGTTTTTTTAAACTAAGAATATTGGATAATTAACATAATTTGGTCAGTTTCTGTTAGGAATGACAGGACCTATTATGAATATTAAAATATACGCCGACGAATATGATGTTATATATAATTCATACATTTTTATCATGTGTTAATCATTTTTTTTCGAAATTTCAAAAATTCTATTTTACAATTTTATATCTTATTTTCAAACAATGGAGGTAAAATATATCGAATTCGTTATATACAATTTATAATTTTTTATCATGTTAATATTTTTTTCGAAATTTCAAAATTTCAATTTTACAATTTTATATCTTATTTTCAAACAATGGAGGTAAAATATATCGAATTCGTTATATACAATTCATGCATTTTTATCATGTGTTAATCATTTTTTCGAAATTTCAATTTTACAATTTTACAATTTTATATCTTATTTTCAAATAATGGAGGTAGATGTATCGAATTCGTTTTATATAATTTATACATTTTTATCTTGTGTTCATTTTTTTTTTTTTTTAATTTCAAAATATAAATTTTACAATTTTATCTCTCATTTTCAAATAATGGAGGTAAAATATATAGACCTCACTTGTTTTAAGTTTTCTTTTATTATATACCTTACATTCGAACAAGGTATTTCCCAGGACCGAGATATAAACAAAACAAAAAATGTTTTAGTTTACAGTCAGACATATGACGAAGCACGTGTTATTTCTAAGCATGTTTATACCAACTATACTCAATTTTTTTTAATGAGGCGCATTTGTAATTTTTTTTAATGAGGCGCATTTGTAATTTTTTTAATGAGGCGCATTTGTACCGACTCGCAGCGGTGCCCTTTTAGCTCGGGAAAAGTTTCCTGCCATCTGATTGGTTAGAATTATCTTGTCCAACCAATCAGCGATCAGGAAACTTTTCCGAGCTAATAGGGCACCCCTGCGAATCGGTTTAAATCTGCCTCACTAAAAAGAATTGACTATATATATTCGGTTATTGTTAAGAATTTTTTATGTATTTTCTTTTAAAGAAACGGTTAAAAGACCTCAGTCAATCTTGCTTGTTTTATCATAGCTTCCTTTGAGGTCTGGAAATGTTATGAAAAAAAAAAATTGAGTATTTTGATTTTTTTTTTTTTTTTCTTTTTTTTGGTAAGGCAGCTCAATATTTGCGGTTGAAAAAGAGTTTTTATCTTTTTTATTGAAATTATTTTTAAATATTTTTTATACTTGAATTGCTCTTGTAAATAATTTATTTTATTTAATTTTTTAAAAATCATTCTACTTCATTATTACAATTTTTGATAGCTTTTGTAAAGAATTAATATATATTTCTTAAATTATTATATTTCATTACTGCAATTTTTGATAACTTTTGTGAGGAATTGATTTTTTTTTTTTAATTATTCTACTTCATTACTACAATTATTAATGGATTTTGTAAAGAATTAAATATTTTTTTTTTATTATTCTACTTCATTACTACAATTTTTAATAGCTTTGTAAAGAATTTTTTTTTAAAATTATTCTACGTCACTACAATTTTTAATAGCTTTTGTGAAGAATTAATTCATTTTCTTTTAATTATTTTGCTTCATTACTACAACTTTTAATGGCTTTTGTAGAGAATTAATTCATTTTTTTTTATTATTCTACTTCATTACTACAATATTGAATTAGCCTCCGTTTCTCTTCACATGTCTTGAGAATTCCTTTATTTTCCTTTCATTATTTTCATGAAATTTCCGAAAACTGCTTATGGAAAAGCAACTGTCACATTTCATGAGTGTGCTTGATAAAAATATATTATGATTCGTTCTTTTAAATGTATTAAGCACTTTTCTATAAAAGCATTTTATTTTTTTCGAAAGGTCTTGTACGCAAGAATAATAATTACTGAGTATTATTGACGCATGCGTACCTATTATTATTTTTATTATTATTATTATTATTATTATTTTTATTATTATTACTGGCTAAGCTCCAACCCTAGTTGAAAAAGCAGGATGCTATAAGCACAAGGATTCCAATAGGGAAAATAGTCCAGTGAAAAAAGGAAATAAGGAAATAAACGATATAAGAAGTAATGAAAATGGAAATAAAATATTTTAAAAACATTAACAGCATTAAAACAGATATTTGATTTATAAACTATAAAATGACTTATGCAAACTATAAAAACTTTAAAAAACATGAGGAAGAGAAATAAGGTGGAATAGTGTGCCCTAATGCACCTAACATTGAAGGAAGAGTCTCTAAACTATAAGAAAAATAATTATCATAAATAACTTTAAATATCAACCCTTAGAGAACAGTACAGTATAATATATAACAGGAACAAACATAATTAGATACATAATATACTACATCTATTTGTAAATACATATTTATGACTACCCATACTAGCCCTATATGTAATCAAATAGAATAATCCTTACAATAAAAACATTAAATGTCAACTCTGTAGAACAGTACAGTATGATATACAGTATAACAGGAACAAACAGAATTAGATATATAATATACTCCACCCATTTCTGAATACAGTCATGAATACCCATGATACCAGTGTAATGTCCTATATGTAATCAAATAGAATAATCCTTAAAAAAAAAAAAAAAAAAAAAAAAAAAAAAAAAAAAAAAAAAAAAAACATTAAATGTCAACTCTTATAGAACATCGCAGTATAATATATAACAGGAACAAACATAATTAGATACATAATACACAACATCCATTTGTAAATACACATTTATGAGTACCCATAATAGCCGTGTAATATCCTATATGTAGTTAAAAAGAATAATCCTTAAAAAAAAACATTAAAATGTCAACTCTTAGAGAACATTTCGGTATAATATATAACAACAACAAACAGAATTAGATACATAATACACAACATCCATTTGTAAATACACAATTATGAATACTCATGATACCAGTGTAATGTCCTGTGTAGTTAAAAAGAATAATCCTTAAAGAAAAAAAAAAAACATTAAAATGTCAACTGATAGAGAACATTTCAGTATAATATATAACAACAACAAACAGAATTAGATACAGAATACACAACATCCATTTGTAAATACACATTTATGAGTACCCATAATAGCAGTGTAATATCCTATGTGTAGTTGAAAATAGATCTCCCCAGTTTATTTTCCCTGTTAACAAATAGTATCGAATAGCCCTTAATGGTACGTGCCACATATCTGCATAATACGAAACAGAAATTCATTAATTAGTATTTAAAATGTGAAAACATGCGAACATTTGCCTTGAAGTTCTCGAGAAGTTCATGCGAAGTCTGAAACAATTTTATAAATTGAAGTTTTGTCCAGTTTACAGAAGGGTCTCGACTTACGAACTTAATGAGTTCCAAGAAGCTGTTTGTAACTCGAATTTTTTTACATTTTGGCTTACGATTTTCAACTGCAAAAGTCAACAGATAGTCGTATTTCATATTGCAAGTGTCGTCTTGCTTAATACATTACATTATGTAATATTGCTTTGTTACAATATTTCATTATGAAATTGACTGTAAGTCGATTTTTGTTGCATTTTAGCCTACGATTTTTCAACCGCAAAAATCAACAGATAGTCGTATTTCATATTGCAAATGACGTCTTGCCTACAACATGAATTAGATGAAATTGCATCATTACATTTAATTATAAAATTGATACAATATCAGAGTTATGATTCAGTTGGATGTTTATATAATGAAAGAATGTTTAGTTGATCAATGTCCGTTTATAATGAGACTTTTGGAGGTAACATTTTACCGAATTTATAAATAGACTGAATAAATAATTCAGTTCCCCATAAAGACTTGATCTTTCAGTTTACTTATATATTTTTTTTTTTATAATTTTTTGTATATAATGAAAGACATTTTAGACAAACAATCGCCGTTTTAGCGAGACTTTTGGAGGTAGCTTTTTACCGATTATATAAATAGACATTAAAAAAAAGTTAGTGTAAAAAAAAAAAAAAAAAAAAAAAAAAAACATCTTTCAGGTTTTTTTTTTCTTTTATAATGAAAGACTTTTTAGATGAACAATGTCCATATATAATGAGACGTTTGTATGTAAAATTTTACCGAATTTATAAATAAACTGAATAAAAAATTTAGTGGCCCAAAATGAAAGACTTTTTAGATGAACACTATCCGTTTTTAACGAGACTTTTAGATGTAGAATTTGACCGATTATATAAATACACTCAATAAAAATATTAGTCCTCCAAAAAAACTATCTTTGACTTTAATGATTACATATATTCTTATAACTGACATAACTTCAAGTGATCTGCATTTTAAAACTGACATCTAACTCTTAACAAGTCTTACAAGACCTTTGACTACTGTATAATTCATAAAATACTAATATTTTTTATCTGGTACAATGACAGTAATGAAACTAATACTGACATGAAAACTTCAATGATGAGAAGGCAAGAATTGGCGAAGTTTCAAAATTAATGCAAGCAGAATTTTCGCAATGTTTCTAGAAGGCATACAAGCATTAGAATATGCAAGAATTATAAAGAATGTGCAAGCATTAGACTTTGCAAGTATTAAAAAAAATGCGTTCGGAAGCATTAGATTTTGCAATGATTTTAAAAAAGTAAGCTTGTAAGCATCATAATTTACAATGATTAACTTTGCAATTATTAAAAGAATGATTTGACTGCAAGGATTCAAAAAAAAAAAAAATGACTCGCAATGATTAACAAAAAGCGTCCAAGCATTAGATTTTTCAATGATTAAAAAGATAAGCTGGTAAGCATCATGATTTACAATGATTAACTTCTCAATTATTAAAAGAACAAGTTGACTGCAAGGATTCCAAAAAATTAGCTCGCAATAATTAACAAAAAAGCGTATAAGCATTAGATTATCCAAGGGACTCTTCAGAAACTACTGCCTCTGTTTTCCAACCTAACCTTCGCATGTGCTGGGCGCAGGTTTCTAGGCAGTGACAACCCGGAGACCTACTTCACCACCACCCAGAGATCGAGGATCGTCCACGAGATTCTGTCGACGGCCGCCTTCGGCAAGAGGAAGAAGGGCGAACTGGGCATCGAGAGACTGGTGGACGAGGGTATCTACAGCGCCGCCTTTCCCCTACATGATGTGAGTGGTCTGTGACAAGGGTTGCCAGGTTGGCCTTTTTAGGCAAAAAAACTCCAAATTTGGCCATTTTTGGGCAAAAAAACCTCCAAATTTGGCCTTTTCTGGGTAAAAAAAAAACTCCAAATTTGGCCTTTTCCGGGTCAAAAAAACTCCTAATTTGGTCTTTTCCGGACAAAAAAACTCCAAATTTGGTCTTTTCCGGGTCAAAAAACCTCCAAATTTGGCCTATTTTGGGCCAAAAAACCCCAAATTTGGCCTTTTCCGGCCCAAAAAAATTCAAATTTGGCTTTTTCCGGCCCAAAAAACCTCCAAATTTGCCATTTTTCGCGCTAGATACCTAAAATTGACCTTTTTTAAATTGTTTAGCTTTAAATGCTTTATTTTCGGCCTTTTTCCTACTATTAGGTTGGCCTTTTAAAGCTGCAATTGATCAGACGTTGGGCTTTTCTCAATTGGGAAACTTGGCAACCCTGTCTTTGAATGGTTTTCCTGAAGCTGAGTGGTTTTATTTCTGTCATAATGATTTTTTTTTTCAGGTCAATCATATAATCATATTTTATTTCTTCCAAATTATTTTTTTTTTCTGTTAAGTCATTAACCTTCTTGTATTTATGTTTATATTCATAAATGTATCTTTTTCAATGATGAGGACTCACATATATAAATAAATAAATAAATAAATATATATATATATATATATATATATATATATATATATATATATATATATATATATATATATATATATATATATACACACACACACACAAACATATATATTTATACGTACTTTTTTTTTTTAAATGGAGAGCTGCTCTAAATTATATGTCTGCATATTTATCTTTATCTCTCAACGTTCATATATTTATATGGATATTAATTGATAAGTTTTTATTTTCATTCGTATACCTATTTATAAGCTCTCCGTGTGTCTTATATACTTATTTCTAAAGTAGCTATTTAATTATCCTTCCAAATGTCTACTTTTTATATTAGATCTTATATTTATCTATCGATCTATCTATTTATATAATATTGTCTGTTCTAGCTTTCACTCTATATTGTTAAGTCTCATATATGCATTTATATTTCTGTTTATATATGAAATCTCACCTTCTCTCTTCTTTTTCTTTCCAACTGTTATCCTAAAATTAAGGGGTCGGTTGCCTGATGCGCCCTCTCCAATGCTTTCTATCAAAGGCACTCTCTTCCACCAAACCTCTTCTCTCCATATCATCCTTCTTCACCTTATCTCGTCAGATTCAATGCCTTCCTCCCTCTCTCTCTCTCTCTCTCTCTCTCTCTCTCTCTCTCTCTCTCTCTCTCTCTCTCTCTCTCTCTCTCTCTCTCTCTCTCTCTCTCTCATTCTCAATACGTGCCCGCACCATCTCAGTCGTGACCTTACTAGCTCTGTAATCTTCACCTCTATTATACCCCAAAATATTATATCACACCATTCATCAAAATTCCATATACTTCTCCGTTATTTCTTAATGTATTTTTATTAATAGTTCTTAAGGTGTATGTCTCTCACTCCGTTTCCTCGCGTCTTTCTTCTCTTCGTTAATTATTATCCCCTTTCTTAGGGTCCCTACGAGATTCCAAAAGGCCTGAGGGACCAGACGCAGTTGAATCCCCGCCAGATCTTGTACCATTACTGGGCCAGGTGGGGGAAGTGGTACAAGTACCAACCTCTGGACCACATCCGGGAATATTTCGGGGAGAAGATTGGCATCTACTTCGCTTGGCTAGGTAATGATACTTACCTGTTAGCTGTTACCTGTTACCTGTTACCTGATAGTAACAGAGGAGATAGACAAGTTACTAACTCCAGACATAGGGAGGTTACGTATTGCCCCTGAGCTTAGATGAAGGCTTTTGCAACCCTCTTAATAAAGAGCAAGTGTCTGCTCTCCCCGTCCCGGGAGTAAAGGGGGAGATGGAGTAGTCATACCCTGGTGAGAGGCGGATGCGGTATGTGCATATCTATCTAAATTTTTAACTCATTTTTGACGGGTCGTATACACTATAGTCAATTCTTTTTAGTGAGGCAGATTTGCACCGACTCGCAGGGGTACCCTTATAGCTCGGAAAACTTTCCTGATCGCTGATTGGTTGGGCAAGATGATTTTAACCAATCAGATAGCAGGAAACTTTCCAGAGCTTGAAGGTCACCGCTGCGGGTCGGTGCAAATGCGACTCATTAAAAAAAAAATGAGTATAGTAGCTAGCTGTGTACACTAGTATCTCTCTCTCTCTCTCTCTCTCTCTCTCTCTCTCTCTCTCTCTCCTCTCTCCTCTCTCTCTCTCTCTCTCATACGCAGAGTTGCCTACGAAAAATGTATGAAGACTTTATGTTTCATATCAGTAAGATAGGATTTGCTTGATTAGTTGTGCTGTCATAAAATTATTATATTCATCTATATTGTAGTTATCATTGTTGTTTTAATTAAAATAATACTAACCAGGCTAGTAAAAGAAAAAATATTTCAAAACAAGATGTTTTAGTTATTTCTGTTATTAAAATTCCAGTATATTGTTTCTAAAGACTCTATTAGTTCATACCAGCTAATCTAGATCAAGCCCACCACAATGTTTGATCATTGAATTCTGAATTAATAATAATGAGTATTACTTCGAATACTTTTCCATTATTTTTTTCTTCTGAAGACTTTCTGTTTCGTTTAGAATTTCCATAATAGGACTAATTTTTCTCGTTTTTAGTTGACAGAAAAAGATAACTCATTTGATAATGTATATTGTTCTGTCTTTAGCAGTATGAAAAGTGTCTCCATGAAAAAGTTTATCTTTTGGATGATCATCCAAACCGAAAGATAATTTACGTAGGAGGTAATCTATACAAAATGTAAAATGTAACAAGAGATAGGACGTGATATTCAAAAAAAAAAAAAAGTGAGATGCAAAAGGTAAAGTCCTCCATATAGTTCCATTTCGAATATGATATAACTTAATAACTTATATTTAAGATATGTTATGAAGATATGTCTGTATAAGAGGGTACACTCGGGCACACTATTATACCTTATTTCTCTTCCTCTTGTTTTGTGAAAGTTTTGATAGTTTATATAGGAACTATTAATTTTAATGTTGTTACTGTTCTTAAAATAATTTTATTTTCCCTTGTTTCCTTTCCTCACTGGGCTATTTTCCCCGTTGGAGCCCCTGGGCTTATAGCCCCCTGCTTTTCCAACTAGGGTAGTAGCTGGGTTAGAGTTCTCTTGCTTGAGGGTACACTCGGGCACACTATTCTATCTCGTTTCTTTTCCTTTTTTTTTTTTTTTTAGAAAGTTTTCATAATTTATATAGGAAATATTTATTTAAATGCCATTGTTCTTAAGATATATTATTTTTCCTTGTTTCCTTTCCTCACTGGGCTATTTTCCCTGTTGGGGCCCCTGGGTTTATAGCTTCCTGGTTTTCCAACTATACTCTTTTTTTTTTTAATGAGGAGCATTTGCGCTGACTCGCAGCGGTGCCCGTTTAGCTCGGAAAAGTTTCCTGCTATTTGATTGGTTAGAATTATCTTGGCCAACCAATCAGCGATCAGGAAACTTTTCCGAGCTAAAAGGGCACCCCTGCGAGTCGGTGTAAATCTGCCTCGCTAAAAAGAATTGACAGGTTGTAGCTTAGCAAGCCTTATTATAATAAGGCTTGTAGAAAGCATAAGTTCCTATTATTTACCGCCTTCTCCCTTTCCAGGCTTGTACACCGGCTGGTTGCTTCCAGCAGCCGTGGTGGGCCTCCTAGTGTTCCTCTACGGGGTCATGACCATCAACTTGAACACTCCTGCCAACGAAATCTGCGACACGAAGAACCAGTTCAAAATGTGCCCTCTTTGCAATGTCAAATTCGGTTGCAAGACCTGGGACCTGCAAGATATCTGCGTCTATGCCAGGATATCTTATCTCTTTGACCATCCGGGCACTGTTTTCTACGCCATCTTTGTTTCATTTTGGGGTAAGTCATTTTTTAAATGATTATTTACTTTTACGTTTCTTTATAATACTTCTAAATCGTGGTTTTTTCCAGCTCGGTATCTCATATCCGAGAAGACACACCATATACTGAGTATATTTTTGAATGTTTTTATAAAGGTAATGATATTGTAGTCAACATCATCTCCTCCTACGCCTATTGACGCAAAGGGCTTCGGTTAGATTCCGCCAGTCGTCTCTATCTTGAGCTTTTAAATCAATACGTCTCCATTTATCATCTCCTACTTCACGCTTCATAGCCCTCAGCCATGTAGGCCTGGGTCTTCTAACTCTTCTAGTGCCTTGTAGAGCCCAGCTGAACGTTTGGTGAACTAATCTCTCTTGGGGAGTGCGAAGAGCATGTCCAAACCATCTCCATCTGCCCCTCAATGTGATCTCATATTGTAGTAGTAAAGTATTTTCCCTAATATTATATTAAAATCTTAAAGATTTCTCAATTTTCTGGAGTATGCTCCCTTTCTTTCACATTGATTAATATTAAGTTCCCTTCGATATTATATGATTGATTATATTAAAGTACTGTATAATTCCATATCCGTTTTCTGAGTGGGAATACCTTAACGTGGTAAATGGGCTTGCGTATCACCATGATCAGCAAAGCTGTACTAGTCAGGACCACTCTTACTAGATTGGTTTGCTGTGAGCGATTAGACGAAAATCTCCCGACTTCACCAAACCGCAGTGGCCAGAATGGTGATGAAAACTGGGCAAACCTCAGACATGATATGTCTGAGGCCTTTGTCCTGTAGTGGACTACTGTAGAAACGGCTGTATTTGCTGTTATTGTTATATATCTCCTTTTTGCTGTTGTTGTTGATGTTGTTGTTGTTGTATATACACTGGAACCATCATTATATATATTCTCTGGTCCCCTCTTCTTAGCCGTATCCTTCCTGGAGTACTGGAAGCGGAAGAGCGCCTCGCTGGCCCACCACTGGGACTGCACCGATTTCCAGGAAGAAGAAGAAAGGCCCCGTCCAGAGTTCGCTGCCAAGGCGCCCTGCGAGGAGCGCAACCCCATCACGGGCGTGAGGGAGCCCACCTTCCCGAAGAGGATCCGGACGAAGAGAATTATGGCTGGCGTTGGTCTTATCTTCATTATGGTGAGTGCTTCCTGATGCTGTTATTTTTTTTTTTTTTCACCTTTGTCTGTCTCTTTGTGTTACTAGCCTAACTCAAAAAAGTTTCGGATGAATTTTGATGGAAATTTCAGGATGTTATTATTATTATTATTATTATTATTATTATTATTATTACTTGCTAACTTCCAACTTGGGATGTAGCTTAGCTATTGTTTATTTATTATTTATTATTATTATTATTATTATTGTTATTATTATTGTTGTTATTGTTATTTATTATTAATATTATTATTATCATCATCATCATCATCATAATCATCATCATCATCATCATTATTATTACTTGCTAAGTTACAACGGGGGTTTTTGCTTAGCTATTATTCATTATTATTGTTATCATCATCATCATCATTATTATTATTATTATTATTATTATTATTATTATTATTACTTACCAACTTACAACTAGGGATGTAGCTTAGCTATTTATTTATTGTTATTATTTATTATTATTATTATTATTATTATTATTATTATTATTATTATTATTATTATTACTACATACTTTGCCCTGAACACTAAGATAAAATGCTTTCTTCTTATCGGAATGGCTTAACAAACAAGGGGTGCTTGATGGTGAAA
>NC_090734.1:134718209-134750709 GCF_036898095.1 Palaemon carinicauda
TACCTCCGCCAATGAAGTTGGGAGGAGGTTATGTCTTACCCCCTATTTGTGTGTTTGTTTGTGAACAGCTTCCTGGCTGCAATTTCAATCGTAGAGTAATAAATCTCCCAGGGATTAACTGTTACGTAAAAAGATGGAAATTATTAAATTTTCGAAGTTCAAAGTCACGATCAAGCAAAATGTCTAATAAGAACAATAACAACAATAAAAGAAAATTTATTGGATACATCGGTTTAAGATTTACATAACTAGAAAAATTCAAACTTATAGAATGATATAGCTGGGGAATTATATAAACCTAAATACTATTTACATAATTTTGAGTTATTTTGATGACGTAAATATTACTTGTAGTACCCAGCTGACTGGTATTTGACTCCATTGGATGAATAAATTTAATAATTACATTACTAAAACAAGATTAAATTTTAGGAATAATGAAACTGGTGAATCATATCAACAAATAGAAATTAGATTTTTTATTTTCTTTTTATGACATTATTACTTGTAGTGCCCAGCAGGCTGGTGTTTGACTTCATTGAATGAATAAATTTAAGAATTGCGTAACTAAAACAAGATTAAATTTAGAAATAATAAAACTTGTGAATTACATAACTAAAATTTAGTTTTTTTATTTATTTGATGATGTTATTAATTTCAGTGCCCAGCAGACTGGTGTTTCAATTTATGGAATAAATTTAAGAATTACTTAACTGAAACAAGATTAAATTTTAAAAATAATAAAATTGGTGAATCGTATAAAAAATAAATTTTGATTTATTATTATTTTAATGACATTATTAATTGCAGTGTTCAGCAGGATGATGTTCAACTTTTTAGTATGAATAAATTTAAGAATTACATAACTGAAACAAGATTAAAAATATAAATTATAAAATTGATGAATCATGTAAACAAATAAAATTTAGATCTTTTTATTTATTTAAGGACATTAATTGAGTGCCTAGCAATTAACTTAATTGGATGAATAAATTTGAGAATTACATAACTAAAACCAGATTAAATTTTACCAATAATAAAACTGGTGAATTATGTCAATAAATAAACATTAGATTTTTTATTTTTTTGATTACATTATTAATTGCAGTGCCCAGCTGACTAGTTTTTACTTTAATGGATAAATAAATTTAAGAATTATATAACTAAAACAAGATTAAATTTTACTAATAATAAAACTTGTGAATTACATAACTAAAATTTAGATTTTTTATTTATTTGATGACATTATTAATTGCAGTGCTCAGCAGGATGATGTTCAACTTAATAGTACGAATAAATTTAGGAATTACATAACTAAATCAAAATTAAATTTTACTAATAATAAAACTGGTGAGTCACTTAGACAACTAAAATTTAGATTTTTCATTTATTTGATGACAGATTAAATTTTAAAAATAATAAAACTGTTGAACCATAAACAAATAAAATTTAGACTTTTTCATTTATTTGATGACATAGATTAAATTTTAAAGAATAATAAAACTGTTGAACCATAAACAAATGAAATTTAGATCTTTTCATTTATTTGATAACATAGATTAAATTTTAAAGAATAATAAAACTGTTGAACCATAAACAAATGAAATTTAGATCTTTTCATTTATTTGATGACATAGATTCAATTTTAAAAATAATAAAACTGTTGAACCATAAACAAATAAAATTTAGACTTTTTCATTTATTTGATAACATAGATTAAATTTTAAAAAATAATTAAACTTGAACCATAAACAAATAAAATTTAGATCTTTACATTTATTTCATGACAGATTAAATTTTACAAATAATAAAACTTGAACCATAAACAAATAAAATTTAGACTTTTTCATTTATTTGATGACATACATTGAATTTTGAAAATAATAAAACTGTTGAACCATAAACAAATAAAATTTAGATTTTTCATTTATTTGATGACAGATTAAATTTTAAAAATAATAAAACTGTCGAACCATAAACAAATAAAATTTAGATTTTTCATTTATTTGATGATAGATTAAATTTTAAAAAATAATAAAACTGTTGAACCATAAACAAATGAAATTTAGATCTTTTCATTTATTTGATGACATAGATTAAATTTTAAAAATAATAAAACTTGAACCATAAACAAATAAAATTTAGATCTTTACATTTATTTAATGACATAGATTAAATTTTGAAAATAATAAAACTGTTGAACCATAAACAAATAAAATTTAGACTTTTTCATTTATTTGATAACATAGATTAAATTTAAAAAAATAATTAAACTTGAACCATAAACAAATAAAATTTAGATCTTTACATTTATTTCATGACAGATTAAATTTTACAAATAATAAAACTTGAACCATAAACAAATAAAATTTAGACTTTTTCATTTATTTGATGACATAGATTGAATTTTGAAAATAATAAAACTGTTGAACCATAAACAAATAAAATTTAGATTTTTCATTTATTTGATGACAGATTAAATTTTAAAAATAATAAAACTGTCGAACCATAAACAAATAAAATTTAGATTTTTCATTTATTTGATGATAGATTAAATTTTAAAAAATAATAAAACTGTTGAACCATAAACAAATGAAATTTAGATCTTTTCATTTATTTGATGACATAGATTAAATTTTAAAAATAATAAAACTTGAACCATAAACAAATAAAATTTAGATCTTTTCATTTATTTAATGACATAGATTAAATTTTGAAAATAATAAAACTGTTGAACCATAAACAAATAAAATTTAGATCTTTTCATTTATATGATGACAGATTTAATTTTAAAAATAATAAAACTTGAACCATAAACAAATAAAATTTAGATCTTTTCATTTATTTGATGACAGATTAGATTTTAAAAATAATAAAACTGTTGAACCATAAACAAATAAAATTTAGATTTTTCATTTATTTGATGACAGATTTTATTTTAGAAATGATAAAACTGTTGAACCATAAACAAATAAAATTTAGACTTTTCATTTATTTGATGACATAGATTAAATTTTAAAAATAATAAAACTTGAACCATACACAACTAAAATTTAGATCTTTACGTTTATTTCATGACATAGATTCAATTTTAAAAATAATAAAACTTGAACCGTAAACAAATAAAATTTAGATCTTTTCATTTATTTGATGACAGATTAAATTTTAAAAATAATAAAACTGTTGAATCATAAACCAATAAAATTTAGACTTTCATTTATTTGATGACAGATTTTATTTTAAAAATAATAAAACTTGAACCATAAACAAATAAAATTTAGATCTTTTCATTTATTTCATGACATTATTAATTGCAGTGCTCAGCGGGCGGTTGTTTGATCGAGCTGGCCCAGCAGTTGGCAGTGATCATGATTGGCAAACAGGTCGTCAACAACGCCCAAGAGATTCTCGTGCCTAAGGTCAAGGCTTGGTGGCATAAGAAACAGGTCAGCTTTCTTCTTGGACGTTTCAGTATCCAAGTGTTGAATGCTTATATTTTTTCCTTTTATAGTGTTATTATTATTATTATTATAATTATTACTATTATTATTATTATTATTATTATTGCTATTTTTATTTTTATCATTATTATTGTTATTGTAATTATTATTATTATTATCATTATTATTATTATTATTATTGTTGTGATTATTATTATGATAACAATTATTATAATTATGATTATTATTATTATTATTATTATTATTATTATTATTATTATTGTTATTATTATTATGTACTGTGTAGTCATTGATTTTGATTTTACATTATTATTATTATTATTATTATTATTATTATTATTATTATTATTATTATTGTTATTATTATTATTCATGTACTTCATAGTCATTGATTTTGCTATTACGTCATTGTTATTACTTTATTATTATTATTATTATTATTATCATCACTGTTATTATTCTTGTTGTTGTTGTTACATTTTTATAAGTTGTATATAACAACTTTATCCTAATTGTTAATCCACTCATTACTAGGAAAGTAATGTTTATGGTTCTTGCCCTTTGAATAGAATAGAGGAGGAGTCTTTCTGTGCATTTTAATAGTCCCTTCATTTAATTGTTTTATTTTCCTATTTCAGGTAAAAATGGGTCGCAAGGCCCGGACGAGATGGGAGGCAGATTACCAACTCATCGATAACGAAGGACTCTTCCAGGAGTACCTGGAAATGGGTAAGATAAATGGAAAACTGAGAGAGAGAGAGAGAGAGAGAGAGAGAGAGAGAGAGAGAGAGAGAGAGAGAGAGAGAGAGAGAGAGAGAGAGAGAGAGAGAGAGAGAGACAGACAGACAGACAGACAGACAGACAGACAGACAGAGAAAGGAAACTGGACGATGAAGAGGCGGCTCTTTGAACTTGAGATAGAGAGAGAGAGAGAGTTACGAGGATGTTAGAAGTTACGAGTTTTTGTGATTTTTTCTAACTTATTCTTGAACTCGTTTACCGTGTTACTGTCCACTACAGCCACTGGAAGTCTGTTCAATGTGAGAGAGAGAGAGAGAGAGAGAGAGAGAGAGAGAGAGAGAGAGAGAGAGAGAGAGAGAGAGAGAGAGAGAGAGAATAATTATCAGTCATTTAGTGTGGAAGCTATAAAAGAGAGGGAGGGAGAAATTATCAGTCACTTGATGTAGAAGAGAGAGAGAGAGAAATCGTCAATTGTTTAGTGCGGAAGCTAGATAATAAGTGTTTTAATTTCTTGAGGACTTGCTAGTGCATCCATCCATTTAGAGAGAGAGATTATTTGGCGGCTGTACAACGTTGGTCATCCATACTGCAGAGTAAAAACGACAGGGTATGCTTTATAATATGTTGATGCACTGGAAACCAAATAAAGAAAAATATCTTTTGTTTCATCTCTAGTTGAATTGTCAATGCTTCAATTTTTGATAAAAAGAATATAAGTAAGTAAGATCTTAAGTTTATAAGTTAAATGGTAGGACAGGATTAGAAATGAAACTATAAGAAATTAGTCGAGTCCCATGTGTGGATGAGATCATGATGAGGGGTAGATGGAGATGGTTTGGGCATGCTCTTCGCTCTTCCCAAGAGAGATTAGTTCACCAAACGTTCAGCTGGGCTTCACAAGGCACTAGAAGAGTTGGAAGACCCAGACCTACATGGCTGAGGACTATGAAGCGCGAAGTAGGAGATGATGAATGGAGTATTGAATTAAAAGCTCAAATTAGAGACGACTGGCGAAATCTAACAGAGGCCTTTTGTGTCAATAGGCGTAGAAGGAGATGATGATGATGATGAAGTTCATGATTAAAGAGCAAATTGTTACTCCTTTCTAAAGTAAATTAAGAAAAATTTTCGTGGAGTTTTGAGTTTGGTGTGGAAGTTAAAGAAAGAAAGAAAGAGACTCGAGAGGCCTTCATTTGCAGGTAACGCGAAACTGAATTTTTCCAGTGAGAGAGAAATGGAGATTAATTGAAGCCATTAGCGGATCTAAATTGAACGCCTCATTAACAGCTCAGGACTTTACTAATGGCCTCGTTTACTTTCAAACGAGCAGTTGGGAGATCTAAGATGGAACGGTGTTGCTTCTTCCTTTTCATCTTTACCGTCCCCAACGAAGTTGGAAGGAGGTTATGTTTTCGCCCCTGTTTGAGTGTTTGTGTGTTTGCAATTTATGTTTGTGTGTGTGTGTTTGTTTGTGAACAGCTTCCTGGCCACAATTTTAATCGTAGCGTAATGAAACTTGCAGGGACCAACTGTTATGTAAAAAGCTTGAGATGATTAAGTTTTGGAAGGTCAAGGTCAAAGGTCACGGTCAAGCAAAATGTCAAATTCACGTAATCAGCCATAAGTTTGGACATCGTTCTCACGGAGACTTCAAACTTGGTTCATATTGGAGTGTATGAAAATCCACGCCAATTAATACAGTTAAGGTCAAGGTCAAGATCGAGGTCGAGCAAAAGGTCGAGAAATAAGCTGCTGCGGCGGAGGTCTGCGCTCTACTGAGTGCCCCTCTAGTTTTTTCTTTGTGCTCGGCCAATTTATTTCACAAATCTCCACCTACGAAATGTTGAAGCAGATGTGCAAAATTTTAACACAGTCTAGCGATTTTAAATAAGTTAACTGCCAGTCTCTACTGCCTGGTCATTCGCCAATTCCTGAGATGAAAGATTTTTTGTATTTAATCATAAGTCAGTTGCAGCTTCAAATTTCTTTATTTCATAGCGAATGTCTCTCTATTGATGAATCATCGTCTGTAAAAATTACCGTTGTATCAATAGCAAATCCCTGTACTTTACTTTTGACCTCGTTTAGTAATGCAGATGTTATAATTGCGGATTTATTTAATTATATCAACCTTGTTTAGTAATGCAGAATGTATAATTGATGGTTACTTTAAGTATATGTTTACAAAGATTATGAATAATATGTCTGGAAATTGTATAGGGATATTCTGCTATATTCTAATGATAATATCCGGTAGATTAGTGATAAGCACTTAGAAAGGCGTCTCAGTCAGTGCATAAAATTCCTTACTTATATGTACTGTATTTGTATTATAATTTAGTTAAAGTTGGTCATTTTGGTTTTAAATCTGTCAAAGTATTTTTATTGAAGGAACAACAATTTTAGTCTAACGTGAGCGTTTTAAAAGTTATAGATGCTTCCTGAGCAAAGATTTGGCAGTAATTTTAGTCATCTGGAAGTATTTTAAACGTTATGGATACTATCTGAGCAAAGAACTGTTAGTAATTTTAGTCTCCTGGAGTCGTTTTAAACGTACTGGTATTTCAAAAGTACATTTTGCATAACAATAGTCCTTTTAATACAATATACTTTGGATACTATCAAATCTGTCAGTAATTTTAGTCTCCTGGAGTCGTTTTAAACGTACTGGTATTTCAAAAGTACATTTTGCATAACAATAGTCCTTTTAATACAATATACTTTGCTTTTATTTTGACTTATCTATATTCGCCACCTTCAACTATTGCCTCAACTTACGAAGCCTCGAGTCTAGAGTTTGACTCAATTATCAAACTGATTCACTGCTTCAAAAACCTTCAATTTCGAAAACTTTCCAGTGCTGCAATTCGGCTTCATCACCATCTTCGTGGCCGCCTTCCCCCTGGCTCCACTTTTCGCCCTCCTGAACAACTGGGTCGAGATCCGACTGGACGCGAGGAAGTTCGTCTGCGAGACGAGGAGAGCCGTTTCAGAGCGTGCTCAGGATATCGGCATCTGGTTCACCATATTGGATTTCATGGCTCATCTCGCTGTCATAAGCAACGTAAGGCAGTATTATTATTATTATTATTATTAATGTTGTTGTTGTTGTTGTTGTTGTTGTTGTTACTAGCTAACTACAACCCTAGTTGGAAAACAGGATGATATATGCCCAAGGGCTCCAACAGGGAAAATAGCCCCGTTAGGAAAGGAAATCGGCCTACTTTCAATCATATCTTGAGTTTTGTTAAAGTTCAACTTCATTATTATTATTATTATTATTATTATTATTATTATTACTACGACTTGCTAAGCTACAACCCTAGTTGGAAAGGCAGGATGCTACAAGCCCAAGAGCCCCAACGCGGAAAATAGCTCAGTGAGGTAAGGAAATGAGTAAATAAACTGCAAGAGAAGTAAGAAACAATATCAAAACATTTTAAGAACAGTAGCAACATTAAATTGCACCATGCACTAACTTTAGCTATGGCTCTATTAGGGGATTCAGCAACCCAAGTTCTACAATTAGGAGATTGAATTTATGCAAAGAGAGCAGCATCTTCTGCATATACAACGCGCATATTTTATACGCCAACCTTAGAAACCTCATTACTGAAGTTTAATAAATGTATTTTACTTGTAGCTTAACTAATACATAGGTTAATGGTAACATCGTTAAACAAGAAACCCTTCTTTCGACATTATGAATAATGGATAAATGAGGAAGCAAGACTTATCCTCGCCTGCTTTAACAGTAGAATCTCAACGGTTGCCTGGTGCCTTAGCCAACCTACTACCCTTGGGCTCTAACAGGGAAAATAGCCCAATGAGGAATGGAAACAATTAAAAAATAAAATAGTTTAAGAACAGTAACAACATTAAAATAGATGTCTCCTATATAAACTGTAGAAACTAACAAAACAAGAGGAAGAGAAATTAGATAGAATTGTCTGACCGATTGTACCCTCAAGCAAGAGAACTCTTAACCCAAGACAGTGGAAGGCCGTGGTACAGAAGCTATGGCACTACCAAAGGCTAGAGAACAGTGGTTTGTTATCGGAGTGTCCTTCTCCTAGAAGAGCTGCTTACCATAGCTAAAGAGTCTTCTACCCTTACCAAGAGGAAAGTGACCACTGAACAATTACATTGCTGTAACTCCTTGGTTGAAGAAGAATTTTTTGGTAATTTAAGTGTTGTCAGGTATATGACGACAGAGGAAAATATGTAAAGAATAGGCCAGACTATTCTGTGTACATGTAGGCAAAGGGAAAATGAACCGTAACTAGAAAGAAGGATCCAATGTAACACTGTCTGGCCAGTCAAAGGACCCAATAACTCTCTAGCGATAGTATCCCAAAGGGTGGCTGGTGCAATAAGTTCCCCATATCTTTAGTTTGCAGTCTTTCACATGAAAAAAAATATTCTTTAAATGTTTATTGAAGTTGCAATTTGTTGTAGGCGTTCCTGATTGCATTCACTTCCGAGTTCCTGCCAAGACTCCTCTACAAATACGAGTATGATTGGTCGCTCAGGGGATACGTTAACTTCACTCTCGCCACAGCCCCTGATGAGTTTAAGGAAGACTGCAGGTGAGTCTTCAACGAGAAAGTATTTACTCGTCATCATCATCATCTTCTTCATCTCCTCCAACGCCTATTGACGCAAACCGTCTCGGTTAGATTTCGCCAGTCATCTCTATCTTGAGCTTTTAAATCATCTTCTACTAAACGCTTCATAGTCCTCAGCCATGTAGGCCTGGGTTTTCCAACTCTTCTAGTGCCATGTGGAGCCCAGTTGAAAGTTTATTATTGTTTTAATTATTGTTGTTGATATTATTATTGTTATCATTATTATTATTATTGTTATTATTATTTTTATTTTATGGGTATTAATAATGATAATAATAATAATAATAATAATAATAATAATAATAATAATAATAATAATAGTAATAATAATAATGATATTGAAGATTACAGGTAAGATTTTAACCTGAATGAAATTACATTATTATCATTATTATTATTATTATTATTATTGTTGTTGTTGTTGTTGTTGTTGTTGTTGTTGAGGATTGTAGGTAAGCTTTCAATAAGAATTAATAGATTATCATGATTTTTTTGTTGTTGTTAATGTTATTGTTGTAGTTGTTGTTTCAAGAACTTCAAATCAGTGATCGGGTTAAATTGTTGAGATAATGATAATAGCCATCAATTTGAACTCTGTTATCCTTTGATTTCCTTGATGAATAGGATTTTTTCCTGACTTAGAGTAACTTTTGAAACTAAAAAGGATTTTAAAGAGTTCTTTGCAACAGATTAACTATATATATATATATATATATATATATATATATATATATATATATATATATATATATATATATATATATATATATATATATATATATATATACTGTATATCCTTTCTGAGTGGGGATATCTTAACGTGGTGAAAAGGTTTTTGTATCGCCATGATTAGCAAAACTATACTAGTTAGAGCCATCCATACTAGGTGGGTTTGCTATGAGCAATCATACAAAAGTCTCGCACCATCACCAATCCGCAGTGGCCAGCGTGATGATGAGAAATGGCCAAACCCCAGACATGAATAAGGGCATGTCTGAGGCCTCTGTCCTGCAGTGAACTAGAAACAGCTGCATTTGTTGTTGTTGTTGTTTATATGGTCTGTTTAGTGTAATAAATTTAACTACTTAACTAAGAATGAGTTCCTTCGAGAGTATTACTATCTTCAAAAGTATCATGAGTTATTGTTCACTGAAATTGATTATCCTTATTTTCATTTAACAGGTACAGAGGATACAGAGACTCAGAGGGAAACCACACTACCTTCTTCTGGAGGCTTCTTGCAATCAGACTAGGATTCGTGATTGTCTTTGAGGTAAGACTGGGAAAAGTCGTACACTGTTAAAAATTTCCATAAAAAAACCGTAAAATTCTGGCAACATTTATTCCAGGATTTTTACCGTTTTAAATACTGTTATATTGACGTAAAAGATTGATATAACGTAAGCAACCTGTACAAAATAATAACAAAGTAAGGTAAAATTACGGTCGCCTGTATTTTACTGAAATACGGCTGAGAACAGTATATTTTTACGGAGAATTCCAGATCAAAATTACGGTTTCTTTTATAACAGTGTAATGTACATAATCTGCACTGACGGCACTGCAGTACAACCCAAAAAGGGGTAGAGTACTGATGAAGCCTACGTTTTAGTAAACTGTTGAAAAAACTGTAGTTTTAATAAGTAATTCGTAAAATATGTTAACAGCAAGATTAACATACATTCATCATCTAGCATGTAACATATGATACCAGTAAGATTAACATACATTTATCTTCCAGCATGTTGTATTTGGCATATGCCGTCTCATCGACATAGTCGTTCCAGATGTTCCGCATAGCCTGGAAATCAAGATGAAGAGGGAAAGATATTTAGCAAAGCAAGCCTTGGCTGATTCTGACAATATATTGAAGGTTTGTCTAAAATCATTTCTTTCGTGTGTGAATTCTGCTATTCAAGTTTTTATATTTCTTATTAAGGTTGAATGCTTCAATCTAATGAGTGATAGCAAAAAGGGTATAAGAGGATGTTTCTGGTTATATATATATATACAGTAAGTCTTTCTTTCGGGTCACAACGAGCGTCATTGCCAGACGTATAACTACTTAGTCCCTCCCCGTCCATCGGGTAGGGGGAAGAGGGAGTTGTCATATCCTAGTAAAAGGGAGCACCCCGAGAGGTACACTCTGAAACCACAACTGCTGTGTTGTTGTTAGGAGGGGGGGAAGAGATGTGAAGGGTTGAATCTGTGTGTATGCATATCTATCTAAATATTTCCCTGTCATATTTGACAGGTCGCGTACACTAGTGTTATCATAAACATCATTGACGACTTCTCCCACAATTACAGGTTGTACAGGGAAAAGACGAGGACGAAGACGATGCCGTGTTGAGCAACAACATGAGCAACATCAGGAGGGAGGCGGCAGAGGCCCTTCCTCAAACCAAATCTTCTTCAGGAGCCACTTATGCCCCGAGGCAATATTCTCCAACTACTTCCTTACCGTCGAGTACCGACATCAGGGAGTCTCCTCCGGTTTCAAGTTCCACCATCTCTTACACGAGAGAGTCGCCCAAAGTCACGACCTTCACGACGACGTCTCCTACGGAAGAGGCGTTTTCGCGCGTCAACACATCCAGCCCCAACACGCCCACGATTTCCTCGTCATCCACATCCAAGTCCTCCTCCGGGAAGAACCCGCTGCGTAACCCCCATTCGTTCTCCAACAGCAGCAGCCCAACGGCCTCCTCCAAGAGCCATCACGGCTCCCCCTCATCCAACTCGAATAAAACTCACCCGCGTGCCCCCACATAACAACCAGCTGCCTCCACCCGTCCCATCGTTGTGTTCAAGCAGACCTCAGTGTAAATTCTGTTGTCCCTTGAACACAAGTCTTGAGTTCTCGTTTCAGTTGAGACCGTTTAGTGTCACCTTTTCCATCTAGATGGCATGCGTGTGCTGGGAGGAAAGGGGAGACCAGGAATATTAGGTTTTTAGCATCATACGGGTTTATTCATCATCGCTGAGAACAAATTCACGCATTCTGCCATGTTTATCATCATCTCTCTGCGGATCAGTATTCTTTATCTTGGATCATGCGTAGCGTATGTCTGTAAGTTTCCCTGATCCCTATCCCTCGCTGCCTGCAATAACCTCGTGGTATGAATGAAAATAAAGCTTTTTTATCATTATTTTTTCATCCTTCAGCAGGCAAAGGTGACAGCGTCTCCTTAGTGTTATTTCTTTCCTTTTATGGTTTCGAATGATTGACGGGTGGAGGCCGAGAAATGGTTTGTGATTTTTAAACAGTGCTGCTTTAGTCTGAAGAGAAAAATAAAAACAGTTGAAGTGACTGAATTAATTCATAAGAATTTTATAAATGCGTTGATATGCCATGTAGATTTTTTTATCCAAAGTGCTGCTCTCCATTCTAAAAATCAATTTTTTATAAGAATGGGATGAAATATAAGCGTATTAGATTAAAAAAAAAGTGTAAAGCAACTGACTTACATTGCTTTTGACTCCATTGCTATTTAGTGACAGAAAATCATTTGTCTGCCAGTCGCTGAACGTGCAGCTTATAATCTACCAGTATTAAGAAGAAAAGTGTGGAACTAGTGAAAGTGTTAAAGGAAGGAAGAGATAAGTAGAAACTAGATACGAGAGTAAGAAAAAGAAATGTTTTTTACGACTACACGCTTTTACTATTTCACTTTATCGCACGTCCTTATGGCTTGGGGCTCCTCGACTTCTGCTTGAGTGAAAAGCGATCTTCCTTTTTTTTTGTCTGGTGGTGTGGGATTTTAGCATCTATAGATGGATGTCTTGGGTCACTGGATGACTTGATATTTATTTTGGGGAATTTTTGGGGATTGTTTCATATCGATGACATGTTTAGGATAGAGAAGGGATTGCATCTCATTTTTAGTTCGTTTCTTCATCGTCAACTTCTTCTTGTCTCGATTTCATGATGTTCATTTGTTTTTCAGACGCCATGTTTTTTTTTTCTTTTTTTATTCTTCGAGGTGTTACGATGTTTCTGAATTCTAACCGAAGGGCAAAATACATTTTGTGGTTTGTTGATTTCATGTTAATTGCACAGTCTGTCATTTTAATGAAAGCAAATTGAACATAATACATTCCATGATTTGTTGATTTCATATTCTTGAAATTAATCATACAGTCTTATATTTCCCTGAAAGCAAATTGAACATAATACATTACATGATTTGTTAACTTCATATTCTTGAAATCAGTCAATCGATTAAAGTCTGATATTTCCCTGAAAGCAAATTGTACATAATACATTCCATGATTTGTTGATTTCATATTCTTGAAATTAATCATACAGTCTTATATCCCTGGAAGTAATTTGAACATATTACATTCCATAATTTATAGATTTCATATTCTTGAAATCAGTCGATCATACAGTCTTATATCCCTGGAAGCAATTTGAACATATTACATTCCATAATTTATAGATTTCATATTCTTGAAATCAGTCGATCATACAGTCTATATCCCTGGAAGCAATTTGAACATAATGCATTCCATAATTTATTGATTCCATATTCTTGAAATCAGTCAATCATGTGGTCTGATATTTCCCTGAAAGCAAATTGAACATAATACATTCCATAATTTATTGATTTCATATACTGGAAATCAGTCGATGATACAGTCATATTTCCATGAAAGCAGTTTGCCAAATACATGCGATAGAAATTTAACATAGCTTATAAAATCCTACTATAATTGTTGAATCTTCCAATCAAGTACTGTCAAAAACTAATGCCTTCCTCATTAATGCCTATTCAACATTTTCTAAAATGGTCAAAGATCATTTGACACATCACTAGCACATTTTAATTGTAACAGCTAAACGCAGAATCATTTTGCATTTACAATCTCAAAAAACTTACTTTGCGAGTTATGTATCTCTTGTTTGATTTTTATTATTGATACTTTATTATTTGGTTCCTTTGAACTTCAATCAAAAAGGAAATGATTTGATGTAAATAACATTATATGTTTTTAATGCCATAATTGAAGGCAAATTTCTCTTAAGATATCTGTCACTTTTTCAAGATTTTGTTACATTTTTAAACTTTGATTACGTTTTTGTTTTTATTTTAGAAGTTTGAGATTTTTTGTATTATGTAGATTATTTTTACTTTATAATCTTGAGTTTTTTATATGTAGATTATTTATACTTTGCAAGTTTAGGTTTTTTATATGTAGATTATTATTACTTTACAATATTAAGTTTTTTGAAATATGCAGATTATTTTTACTTTACAGCATGAAAGTTTTTATAACATGTAAATTATTTTTACTTTTCAAGCTTGAGTTTTTTAAAATATGTAGATTATTTTTTTTTAATTTACAAGCTTGAGTTATTTATGTATATTATATTTACTGAACAACTTTGAGTTTTTCATATATATATGTATATATATATATATATATATATATATATATATATATATATATATATATATATATATATATATATATATTATGAGTCAGATATTTATACTACATATCAGATGCAAATACAGTACGTTTATTGAGTCATGAATCTATTTATATGTTTTAGAACACTTAATTAGACATAGCTGAGCTTTTAATTAATTCAGTACGAAACGGGATTTTTTTTTCAGAAAGGGAAAGTGTGGTAGATATTACGACTTTCTTGATAGTAAATAACAACCCCCCCCCCCCCCCCCCCGTTTCCACATCCCCTGCTTAAGTCTATTTGTAATAATTCAATTTTAAAAGGACCAAGTTTACTTCTGAATATTATAATTAAAATGTTACTTTTGGAAAACATTTTCACAATCAAAAGCTGTTTGGTTGCATAGCCAAAGGTAGAAAATATTTAGGAAATTTTAGCAAGGGAAGCTACTATCAAACACACACACACACACACACACACACACACACACACACATATATATATATATATATATATATATATATATATAT
Organism: Palaemon carinicauda; assembly: GCF_036898095.1. Classification (NCBI taxonomy): domain Eukaryota; kingdom Metazoa; phylum Arthropoda; class Malacostraca; order Decapoda; family Palaemonidae; genus Palaemon; species Palaemon carinicauda. The sequence continues at coordinate 134,732,992 of NC_090734.1, forward strand.
ATATATATATATATATATATATATATATATATATATATATATATTCTGAGAGGAACGTAGAGAGGAGAGGTCCCCTTTTTTGTTTCATTTGTTTGATGTTAGCTACCCCTCAAAATTAGGGGAAGTATCTTGGTATATGTATGTATGTATGTATATATATATATATATATATATATATATATATATATATATATATATATATATATATATATATATATATATATATATATATATATATATATATATATATATATATATATATATAAATATATATATATATATATATGTATATATATATATATATATATATATATATATATATGTATATATATATATACAGTATATATATATATATATATATATATATATATATATATATATATATATATATATATATATATACAGTATATATATGTGTGTGTGTGTACGTGGAGAAAATGGTCTTTAATCTACCTGTGAGACATCCGTTGACACTAATAACATCCAAACTTTATGCCAGTCAGATAGAAGTAAATGTGCATAACTTTTTTTATGAATAGAAATATTTTAATGCTTGAATGAGAAGAAAAATAATTTAGATAGTGATTAATTGAAGGGATAAATGCAATAGATAGAATGTGCTTTGGCAGCTTAAAGCTGACGGTATTTTCTTGAGGTGTAAGGGTTGTTTAGCGTTGTTTTTCTGGTCATTTTTTATGTTCATTTGAAAGCATTCAACATTTCACAACGCATATTGCTCATTTATTGTTAAATCGATACTATCGAAGCACTCACAGAACAAGAAAGTTTTCAGTTTCCTTTTGAAAGCCTTATTATCTTCAGTCTTTCGGATGTCTATCATTATTATTATCATTATTCATACAAGCGTTCCCATCACAATTTGTTCTTAAAGAGTTGAAATTCTAGAAAGATGAATTGAAGAAGTTGGACAGCCAAGTGATACAAGACCATAGAAAAAAGAATGAGTAAAAGAAGGTTTATTCATCAGTCTAAAGTGGCCACAAGGATGAGTACAAGGTTTAATGGTTGAATCGTAAATGAACAGATTGTGGTAAAATGTCCACATTAAACTTTTGTAAGGATGTGAAAATAGTCGATTAACTTGTTTGGTATAGTTCAGGGTTGCTTTTTCCCCCAAGGCAGTTAAGAAGATATGTAAAGATTAAAGTCAGGTATGTGGAACAAAAGTAGATTTTGTTTATGAAAAGTGGAATATTCATTGTTTACAAAAAATACAGTGATTGCGATAATAGGGTGGCCTATGTGGTAACGTTCCTGAGTGGTGACCGTTAAACTGGGGTTCGAGTCCCGCTCAAACTCGTTAGTTCCATATGTTGCTGCAACCTCACCATCCTTGTGAGGTAAGGATGAGGGTTTTGGGGGGAGCTTATATGTCTACCTGCTGAGTCATCAACAGCCATTGCCTGGCTCTCCCTGGTCATAGCTTGGGTGGAGAAGGGGCTTGAGCACGTATCATATGTATATATGGTCAGTCTCTAGGGTATTGTTCTGCTTACTAGGGCAATGTCACTGTCCCTTGACTCCGCCATTCATGAGCGGCCTTAGAAGTTCAGACAAATGTTTGCAAGAGAGTTGAAAAATGAAAGCTAGAATGAATGGTAGACAATTTAATGGACTGATGATCCTGGAGTTCAACACTACGATAAGGCACATGCAGTATTGAAGGAAGATTTGAGTTACACAAGAAAGGCAACAAGGGCTTTGCAGAAGTACTGGGCTAGAAAGGTGTCTCATGGGTCACTGTATTTGGAATGTATAAAGGGACTGTTGAGCCGAGTCTCCTTTATACAAAGGTAATTGTTCGAAGGTCAGCAATAGGCAGCGGAGGTAGGAGGCAGGTCTTCATGTCCAGTCATATCTGTATTGACTATGACCATGACCAGAGTCATCTGTATTAACTCTGCTCATGTCCAGAGTCATATCTATTGACTCTGATCATGTCCAGAATCATATCTGTAGTGACTGATGATGTCCAGAGTCATATCTGTATCGACTCTGTATCCACGTAGGATCACCCACCCCGAGCTCATTTCCGTATATAGGACTTGGAGAAGTAGGCAATGTCTGCTGGGTACTCAGCAAGTAAACTTGTTGAGCACCTTTTCTAAATCCCATATTCACAGTTTGGTTGCAAAGCATGAGTAGAGTCGAACTGAAGACTGTATAGGAAGCAATGGGCGTGCTAAGATGTGTTTAACATTATTGATTACATAGAGTGGTAGATGTGTTTAACATTATTGATTACATAGAGTGGTTTAGTCAGGCCAGAAGTTCCAGAGTTAAATTATTATTACTAGCTAAGCTGCTACCCTAGTCTGAAAAGATGGATTGTATAATCCCAAGAGCTCCAACAGTGAAAATAGCCCTGTGAGGAAAGAAAATAGAATAGTGTGCCTGAGTATACCTTCAAGCAAGAGAGCTCTAACACAAGACTGTGGAAGAACATAGTAGAGCATGAATCACTATCCAAGACTAGAGAACAATGGTTTGATTTTAGAGTGTCCTTCTCCTAGAAGAGCTGCTTACCATAAGTAAAGAGTCTCTTCTATCCTTACCAAGAGGAAAGTAGCAACTGAGCAATTACAGTACAGTATTTGACCCTTTGAGTGGAGAAGATTTTTTTTATTATTATTATTATTATCTTAGTGTTGTTAGGTGTATGCAGAACAAAAAGAGAATGTGTAAAAAATAGACCAGAATATTCGGTGAATGTGTAGGTAATAAAAAAATTAGCCACAACAGAGAGATATAATGTACTATATGGCCAGTCAAGGGAACCAATAACTCAGAACTCTAACAAACTAAAATAACGACAAAGTATAGTATGAGGTGGTTTGATCATGTGGAATGTAAGGAGTTAGAACCGTGTGTAAAGGGTGATCAGTCATTGTTATTACTAGACAAGTTACAACCCTGCTTGGAAAAGCAGGATGATATGTGCCCAAAGATTCCAGCAGGGGACAATAGCCCAATGAGAAATAAATTAGGTAAATGAACTACTGCACAAGAGAAATATACAGACCAGTAAGAAATCATTGAATGGTTGACGTATGAGAAAGGTCATTGGTATCTAAGAGCTACAAGACCAACGCAAATATCTTGAAGATTTATTGGAGATGTGTGCTGTTATTATTATTATTATTATTATTATTATTATTATTATTATTATTATTATTATTATTATTATTATTATCATTATCATCATCATCATTATTATTATTACTTGCTAAGCTACAACCCTAGTTGGAAAAGCAGGATGCTATAAGCCCAGGGGCTCCAACAGGAAAAATAGCTCAGTGAGGAAAGGAAACAAAGAAAAATTACATATCTTAAGAAGAGCACCAACATGGATATCTACTATATAAACTATAAAAGCTTTAACAAAACAATAGGAAGATAAATAAGATAGAATAGTGTTAATATGAATTAGCTTTCATTGTGAAGATTTTATGACCTTGAAAGATTTATTAGCAAGAATTGATATAATTACGTTTTCATGTTTAACAACTGTTGGTAATTCTATAGTTATCAATAACTGGATTTTCTATTATCTCAAAGTTTAGGCCTACCTTCAATTCTCATTGGAAATTTTCATGGGAGCATTAGGCCTACAGAGGAAGCTTTTAAGTAAGACAGTTGTATTTTTATAGAGAATGGTAAAGCACAGGCTTATTTAAAGGCTATTTTTCCGAATTAGCACTTACATTTTATTTAATTATTCTAGTTATTTTTTACGATATCCTTTATCATCTTAGTAATTTTTAATTTTCAATTATTCTCGAAAGGTTTGATCTTTCAAATTAAATTATACTGGCAATGTCACAATGAACGGAAGTAAGCATAGGCGTATCTCTCTCTCTCTCTCTCTCTCTCTCTCTCTCTCTCTCTCTCTCTCTCTCTCTCTCTCTCTCTCTCTCTCTCTCTCTCTCTCTCTCTCTCTCTCGTAGTTATGTTCATTCTCTTAAGTTAAAATCATAAGAAAAATAGCAAAAAAAGTAAACCATAATGGCCCATAATGACAATTATGTTAAATTTAAGAGCACAAGACATATAAATTAGCAAGGAACTGGTTTCAACAATACTGCGATACTTTTGTTTTGGGCAAGGTAGCGGACCATTTTTTTTTCTTTTTTATTTGATGCCATTTCTTATTTTATATGGTAAAATATTAATTATTACAGCTTGGGATATGTCTAACATGCGTTATTTGAATTAAATGTATACTTCTATTGTGATATAAGTCAACAGTATGCAATGTAAAATAAGGTAAAGGTCATATTTTTTTTTCTTTTATTGTCTGCTGAACTTGTTCTTTCCAAAGAAAAGTGAAAAAATATGCATCAATGTACTTTTAGATAGGTAAAATCTTACATCATAGGACGTTAGTATATATAAATCAGATACTAGCTTTTAACTTTCGTGTATGAAGTTATTTTTAATAGATTTTCGCGATAATAACTCATACATTAAAATAATTAATTGTAAACATTCCAAAGAGAACGGTTCTTATCCTTTCGTTCGTATGATGCCTCGATGAACTTGTTCTTTCCAAAGTAAAAATGAAAAACAGGCATCAATGTACTTTTAGTTAGGTATAATTTTACATCATAGGACGTTAGGACATATATAAACTATTTAATAATTTTTGGCTTTCCTGTGTTTATTTTCAAATAGATTTTCAGGGTAATAATTCATAAACTAAAACACTTAATTGTAAACATTCTAAAGAGAACTGTTCTTAGCTTCTAGTTCATAATGCTTCGACGCCATTACGAAGTTCCGAACGTAAAAGACATCGTCTGTCAATTATTCGTGATTTGCTTGTCATAGAATTATTACAATCGGGAAGTTTTGTTTAATTTGTGAAATATGAAAGACTGTGATCATTGTGAAGGGTAGAATGGTTTACGAGACGTTAGGAGGAATTGTTACGACTGTAGGCCAACAGTGGCTGAAGATGACTAATGGTGAGTGTTAGGTTTTGCAGTATCGTATTTGGTAATAAGATTCTATCAAAGTATATTTCAAACATATGTTGTTTGCATAAACCATGCCAAATCAATAGGCTAGCCGAATGATAAGATAGAAATGTAACCCATTCCTTGTTTACTGGAATTTACATCTGGGTCTAACAGAGGCCTATGTTATAAGGTTTTGGCGGTATACGTTAACTATACCTGTGTGACTTTCGGAGTTGAATCGAAGTATGTGTAGAGTAAGGTAATGGCATCCTAGCTTAGGTTAGAGCCCATAATGTATCAATATTTAAATCTGCCAGAGCTGAGGCGGGACAATTTACCAGCCTAGGCTAGCCCAGCAGGTAAATGGGTATTATTGTAGTTTATTTCAAGGTAATGTAACCTAGGGGGAAAAAAACTACCTTTTTCTATAGAAAAAAGATCCAGACTTGTAAAACTTAACCTGTAAATGATTATATAAGTTTCATGAGTTGCACGAAATAAACCGGACACCTAAAGCAAAAGGGTTTTATTATAATTGTGGACGGGACAAAATTTTTTACTAAAGGCAACTATTTCATATAGAAGAATGCCGTTTTCTTTGAAAAGCCGTCTGTATCTATAATTTTACAAGCTAAAGGTATAGAATAAAACTTAGGCAGTTTACAGAAAGGCAGATGCACCTACTAACTAGTCCCAGTAAAGGTAAAGGCATTTCAATATAGGTAAGGTTAGGTAGGGACAGATTTCTTTGATCTAATAGAATCAGTTTCAATGTTCCTTTTTCTATGCTTGAGCTAACGCTTCTCCACCAATCCACAAACTTTCCTATAAGTTATCCGATGAAGTTACTGTACATGGGATGGCATAGTTTTAGAATTATATTTTTTTAATTAATATTTCAGGGGTTTAGTAACATATAGAAGTTTGTGAAGGTATGTACAGTACTTGTGTCAAGCAATTCCCAATCGGTCATTTTCAGCCCTAATTTTTTTTTTTAATACTGCCTGTGTATGTGCCAGTTGCTAGCTGGATTTTCATGGTCTGGTGAAGGAAAAAGGGATGTCTAAAGCCAGGTTAGGTGAAGGCCCCAAAATCAGGTTAGGTAACAGATTAAAAAATCAGGTTAGGTGACGGATCCCAAAATCGGGTTAGGTAACGTATCCAAAAATCAGGTTAGGTGACGGATCCAAAAATCAGGTTAGGTGACGGATCCAAAAATCAGGTTAGGTAACGGATCCAAAAATGATGGCTCAAGAATTAGGTTATGTGAGGGGTTCTGTTATAAAGAACAATTTTGAACCATTACATATGAGGTACTGCCATGCAATTTAACAATTACTGTTGAGGGGCGTGGTAGCCTTTTGGAAGAGTCCCTGCCTGTCAATCTGCTTGAAGGGCGTTCAAGACCCGCTGAAATTCGATAGTTTCTAAGAGTGTCTGCAACCTCACCATCCTTGTGAGCTAAGGATATGTAGTTTAGGTGAGCCTGTAGGTATACCTGCTAAGTCATCAGTAGCTATTGTCTGGCCCTCCTTGGTCCTAGCTTGGTGGAGAGGGAATTGACTACTGATCATATGTGTAAATGATCAGTCACTAGGAAATTGTCCTGTCTCTTGTCTCTTGTCATTCATGAGTGATCTTTAAACCTTTAAAAGAACTATAGCATTAATAACTTATACGTATTGCAGAAGTAAGGTTATTTAAGTGATCGAATACAGTATTTGCAGTTTGTGGTTGATTTTTTTTCTTTTTTTCTTTTTTTTTTAATATGTTAGTTAACAAATTCTGGGTTTTATTGCTGCAGTACTCTCTCTCTCTCTCTCTCTCTCTCTCTCTCTCTCTCTCTCTCTCTCTCTCTCTCTCTCTCTCTCTCTCTCTCTCTCTCTCTCTCTCTCTCTCTCTCTCTCTCTCTCTCTCTCATTAGTAAGTCTTTAATATTATATGTACAGTATATATACATACACACACACGTATATATATATATATATATATATATATATATATATATATATATATATATATATATATATATATATATATATATATATATATATATGAAAGAAAAATGAATAAATATCTACTGATAAACGTATTTCCCCGGTCAGTTTTGTCTTTATGAAGTCATGAATTTCAATATGCATTTGAACTTGTATTTATACAGAATAATTTACATAATTGTATTATTTCAAATATGTTTTCATCTCTCATTCTTGGTATCGTAAATCATAGTTTATTGAAAAATGGGGTGGTCGTCACATACTTAAAATTATTCTGTAAATTTAGGAACATGGTTTTGTCCTACCACTGTGAGACTTTTTTTTTTTTTTTTTTTTTTTTTTTAATTATTATTATTATTATTATATTAAACTTGCATTGCTTCTATAGAATGCATGTGATACTTTACCATATCATTCATATGAGAATAAAGGTGTTGTTTTTATGTTAGTTTTTGCTGTCTTTCTTTTAGTGGGAGTCTCTTAGGAATTATTGGGTTGGCCATTCTTAAACTGTAAATACAAAATAAACTTCTGTACATGATTAATAACTAGCAAACAGGCTATGCTTAACGGTTTTTTTTTTTTTTTTCTTTTTTTTTTTTTGAATAAACTACAGTACTGTATATTGTTTATTTTGTGAACTTCCAATGTTCTTGCATTGTATATTGTTCAATATATTTTTTATTTATTCATTTATTTGCTTTTTTCATCAGTTTATTTAATTCTTTGCATATTTAATTTCTAAATGACACATATGTTTGCTACGGCTTTAAATGATCAATTTGCTTTCTCTTACTACACCGAAATTTGGCATAGAGTAACAGAGGTGCAATCTCCCACTTTTAGCTTCTACAGCCTTTGCAAACATCTCTTTAGACGAGCAGTTTCACTAGTCGTTCGTTTGTCGACGACTCCATCTAAAAGTCCATCGTTTTCGCAAGTCGTTCGTTTATCCTGACTCGCTTGGAATCCTGGTATTTTCGCAAGTTGTTCATTCGTCTCGACTCGCTTGGAATCCTGGTATTTTCGCGAGTTGTTCATTCGTCTTGACTCGCTTGGAATCCTGGTATTTTCGCGAGTTGTTCATTCGTCTCGACTCGCTTGGAATCCTGGTATTTTCGCGAGTCGTTCATTCGTCTCGACTCGCTTGGAATCCTGGTATTTTCGCAAGTCGTTCATTCGTCTCGACTCGCTTGGAATCCTGGTACTTTCGCGAGTCGTTCGATCGTCTCTACTCGCTTGGAATCCTGATATTCTTGTGAGTCGTTCGTTCTTCCCGACTCCCTTAGAATCCTAATATTTTTGCGAGTTGTTCGTTCATCCTTACTCGCTCGGAATCCTGGATTCACGAGTCGTTCGTCTTGACTCGCTCGGGATCCTGGTATTTTCACGAGTCGTTTGTCTTGACTTGCTTGGAATCCTGGTATTTTTGCGAGTCGTTCGTTCACTTCGACTCGCTTAGAATTCGGATATCTTTTCGATTAGTTCGTTCGTTTTGACTCCCTTGGAATCCTGGTATTTTTCGGAGTAGTTTGTTCGTTTTGACTCCCTTGAAATTCTGTTGTTTTTTTTATTGAGTATTCGTTCATTTTGACTCCCTCTCCCTTGCGATTCTGATATATTTTAGAGTAGTTCGTTCCTCCCAGCTCGCTTGGAATCCGGGTATTTTTCGGAGTACTGTAGTTTGTTCATTTTGCCTCCCTTGGAATTTTGTTATTTTTTTATTGAGTAGTTCGTTCATTTTGACTCCCTCTCCGTTGGGATTCTGATATTTTTTCGAGTAGTTCGTTCCTCCCAGCTCGCTTGGAATCCGGGTATTTTCACAAGTCTTTCGTCTCGACTCGCTTGGAATCCTGATATTATCGCGAGTCGTTCGTTCGGACTTGCTTGGAATCCTGGTATTTTCACGAGTCGTTCATCTTGACTCTCTTGGAATCCTCATTTTCGCGAATCGTTCGTTTGTCCCAACTAGCTTGGAATCCGGATGTTTTCGTGAGTCATTCGTTCGTTCCGACTCGCTTAGAATCCTGATATTTTCGTGAGTCGTCTGTTCATGTGCTACTCAATCTCGAATCCCATAATTTTCGTGACTGGCAAATCGCGAATCATTTGTTCGTTCGTGACTTGAGTCGTGAATCCTAAAATTTTCGCGACTGGCAAATCGCGAATGGTTCGTTCGTTCACGACTCGAGTCTTGATTTCCGTCATTTTCGTGAGCCGTTTGTCTCGACTTTTCTCTCGAATTCCAACTTACTGGTTCTTAATGTACAACCTTTTTCTACTGTTAGTAATATGGTGTGCCTTCCCTCTATGTCTGTAGGTTGTGTGAAAGGCATATTGCCAAAAAAAATATTTTTATCGTTGGTTATTGGTTATAGATTATATATATATATAGACATGTTATTCCTAATATGAAATTAAAATAAAAGTGATGTACTGTCTGAGATATGAGATTGAGTTTTCCCTCTGTTGTGATGGGCAGTCGCTTCGTGTTGAAAACTTTTCAGTTTCATCTGGTTTTGATGCGATTGAAAAGAACGTAGGTTTAAGTTTCTCTTTCATATTGATTTTATCTTTATAGTTTATAAATCCTCTGGTGCTTGGCTGTTCAGTCGGATAGGTTAACTAGGATTAGACGTAATAATGTTAATTTTTGGATTGAGAACTTTCATATTTGTTATTTAAATCTTAAACGATTGTTGCGCTTATTTTATGTTGCATATATAAGTACAAGTGACTCGGCCCATCGTCTCAGAAGGAGGTGCTCTTGCCCTAACCATTTAGCTTCAGAAGATTTTTCTCCCATTTGAGCTGTTTTCCCCAATTTTCTGAATGTTAAAAAAAAAAACCACCTGCTCTACGCATATATATATATATTCCATTTTCTTCACTGCAACATGAACGAAACAAACATATAAAAAATGTTATATGATATTTGAAATTAAATTGAATAAATGATTGTGGGTGTTTTATTCATTCTCTATTAACCTTGCCTGTGAGATATTCAATCTTTGGAATGTTTTTAGTTAGTTTACGCTATTGAGTGCCCCTTTAGTTGCGTTTGCAACGTAAAGCAAACTTTCAAGAATGTTTTATGATTTATGTGGTATAGTTAACATTCCAGTTCATGGTAACAAAGTCCTTTATTATTATTATTATTATTATTATTATTATTATTATTTATTATTATTACTGTATTATTATTATTATTATTATTATTATTATTATTATTATTATTATTACTAGCCAAGCTACAACCCTCGTTGGAAAAACAAAATGCTATAAGCCCAAGGGCTCCAATAGGAAAAATAGCCCTGTGAGGAAAGGAAATAAGGAAATAAATAAATGATGGGAACAAATTAACAATAAATCATTCTAAAACCAGTAACAACGTCAAAATAGATATGTCATATATAAACTATTAACTGTCAAAAATAGATATGTCATATATAAACTATAAAAAGACTCATGTCAGCCTGGTCAACATAAAAATAAGTTGGAATATGACCGAAATGGAGATGTATTTTCTCTAATAATTACGAAATGAATGAGTTTGGAACAGACTAATGAAATAAGAGGAAACTTTATTGGAACTCAAATTCTTGCTGCGGTCACCCAATGGCATAATAAATCTGCCGTACCTGTAAAATTAAGTCTCTTTGGTACATTCGAATTAACTTTTCAATTTTTTTTTTTTCATACAATTGCCTTTGGCAAAATTCGAAGATTTTGCGAAGGGCATGTATTCACCCCTGTGGTTGTTGTTGTTGTTTTGTTTTTTTTCTTCTAAAAATATGCTAATATTGTTTAATACTAGCCAAGCTACAACCCTAATGGGAAAAGCAGAACACTACAAGCCCTAGGGTTCCAGCAGGAAAAGTAGCTTAGTGAGGAAATGAAATTGATAGAAAATAATCTCTAAGAAATAAAGAGTATATAAAATATTTTTAAGAACAGTAATAACGTTAAAATAGGTCTGTCATATATAAATTATAAAACGAGTCTTTTAGTAACCTGTTCAACATATAAGCAATTGGTACAAGTTTGAACTTCTGAAGGTTTATGAATACACTGAATATACGAATTGTACTGTTGCTATGTTCAAGTTTTTTTTTTAACTGAAGATCAGTTGGTTTGCTTTCTTGAAAAGCTCAGTTGTGTTGATCAGTTTCCAGTGTCCGGCAAACTTTTTTTTTTTTTTTTTTTTTTTTTTGAATTAAGGATTGATTATTAGTCTTCCTACTCAGAATTTAAATTCCCCCCCCCCCCACACACATACACCTCTCACAGTGTAATGAAAGCATGGTTTAACTAGAGGGGCACTCGGTAGAGTGCAGACCTCCACCGTGGCAGCTTATTTCTTGACCCTGATTTTTTATCTTAACACTCAATGATTGGCGTGGCTTTTCATACTCTCAAATATGAACCAAGTTTGAAGTCTTTGTGACAACGAAATTTTCCCACACACACACCTCATAGTTAACTAGAGGGGCACGCAGTAGAGCGCAGACCTCCGCCGCGGCAGCGTATTTCTCGAACTTGACCTTTGACCTTAACATGTATCAATTGGCGTGTGTTTTCATACGCTCAAATATGAACCAAGTTTAAAGTCTCTGGCAACAATGTCCAAACTTATGGCTGATTATGTGAATTGGACATTGTGCTTGACCTTTGACCTTGACCTCCCAAAGTTTAGTCATTTCCAGCTTTTTACATAACAGTTAATCCGTGCAAGTTTCATTACACTACGATTAAAATTGTGGCCAGGAAGCTGTTCACGAGCAAACACACTCACAAACAGGTAAAACGTAACTTCCTTCCAATTTTGTTGGCGGAGGTAATTAAGGGTTTTTGCAGTACTCTTCTGGGCTGTAACTGCGTACACTGTAATTCTGCACCAAATGACCTAGAACCGGGCCATAAATCAGGTCTGTATCTTCCTCAAAAAATACATTGATTGATTTCGTATTTTTAAGGAATCAAACGTTAATTTATATTTTCAAGTCTCTCAGTGTCACCAGGAACCATTACATTTTCTACGGACTTTCTTTGATTTTGTCTAGGTCTGCAAGCAGTTCCCATCAATTGAAGGGCCATTTCTGCTGTGGTTCACCCGAAGCAAATATAGTTTATGGCCAACTTAATTCTCAAGAAACAATGATAAACTTTAAACCGTTGGCATAGTTAGTATTTCAACTTTGAGCGGGTTCTAAGCCAGAGTATTGTTTGGCTTTGTAGCTGATTGCTGAATAGTCCAGGTGCATTTAGATACAATAAACGTTTTCTTATTTAATGTGTTGCCATTCATAGGAAATCGACCAAAAGTGCCATTATGTTTTTAAATCAACATCCACTATCTTGGATGCTATATATATATATATATATATATATATATATATATATATATATATATATATATATATATATATATATATATATATATATATATATATATATTATATATATATATTTATTATATATATATATGTATATATTATATATATATTATATATATATATATTATATATATATATATTATATATATATATATATATATATATATATATATATTATATATATATATATATATATATATATATATATATATATATAGAGAGAGAGAGAGAGAGAGAGAGAGAGAGAGAGAGAGAGTGAGAGTGGTGGTATTAGTGAGGCACTATCTCATCAAAAGTTGAAACTTTAAGCAAATAGGGCAATGTCACTGTCCCTTGCCTCTGCCATTCATGAGCAGCCTTTAAACCTTTAATAGCGCACCATCTCAAACAACGTTTGAGATTCACTGATGACAATATCCTCCTTGTTGATTTCAATGGCCTCTAGCCTAAATCTTTTAATGGGATCTAATCTAAAACAAATAGATATACGGTTGATAAGTTAGAACTCTCCTGTTGAACATATTGACGTTTAAACTGATTTGGCTTTTACCGGTTTTCATGTGTGACAAAATGAAAATCGGCGGAACAAAAAAAAAAAAAAAAATACTTGGAAGAATTTGGATGACAAATTTACTCCTGTGTGATGTTTGGCATTTGAACTTGAAGACTTATAAATACGAAAATGTTCTCATTACAGACAAATTACAAAACGTAAAATCTAGGAATATTTTATTTATCCGGCTGAGTAATGGCACTGTCGATCAAGTAGTTATTTATCTCCATTATGTGCTATGAAATTACCCATTTGTATTCTGTTGGGTTTTGATTGTTCATTTGCTGTTTTATTGTCTTCGTCATTCGTTGTTAGTTTGTTTGTTTGTGAGTAACGTGGCACATAAACTACTGTGCCGATTTGATTTTTTTTTTTTTTTTTTTTTTTTTTGTGAACAGCAATACGCAAAAAGTAGTGGACCAATTTCAAATAAACTTGGTGGTCATGTGGGGTATGACCCAAGGATAAATCCATTAGATTTTGAAGAAAATACATCGAATTACAAGTATGAATTGGAGTTGAGAGAAAAATAAGACTTGCTTGGCGTGGCTAAGACATGCTCTCTACTGAGTGCCCCTCTAGTTATTTTTGTTGTACCCCATTTTTAAATTTGTCAAGGTACATACTTCTTTTTACCTCCGCCAACGAAGTTGGAAGGAGTTTATGTTTTCGCCCCTGTTTGTGTGTTTGTTTGTAAACAGCTTCCTGGCCACAATTTTAATCGTAGAGTAATGAAACTTGCAGGGATTAACTGTTACGTAAAGAGCTGGAAATGGTTACATTTTGGAAGGTCAAGGTCAAGCAAAAGGTTGGGAAATCAGCGGCCCTGGCGGATTTCTGCTCTCTCCCTAGTGCCCCTCTAGTTATTTAGTAAAATGTCCTAAAAAAAACTGATAACGTTGTAGCTTACATTTTCGTCTGTCCTTTTCCTAGACAAGAAACAATTTTATTCATTGTTTGTATTTTTTCATCTTATCAGCTGAAGGTCGCCGGCAAAGGGTTTTCCTTCATGATATACAATTTTAAATGATTGTTTGTTCGGTGAATAAGAATCAGACGCGATCAGGACACACCTTCGTCTTCTACTATGTAATTCACTTCATATACAAAGAGTTGCCATTCATCCTATTTGTAAAACAAGAAGGAAATTGTTAGTAATTTACGGTTTGTTGTGAGTACGTGTTTTCCTTTTTCTCTGATTATTACTTTGGCCATTATTATTACCTGTGTTTCTGGTGGTTTTATTTTAGTGAGGGTTTTCAATCTTGATGGTTCCTCTTCCTTTTATTCTTAACAAAATTATTTATTTTTGTGCTGTTCTGCGTTTTATTTTCCTTTCCTTTACTTTTCTGTTTTTTTATTTTTTTTTCTCTTCCTTTCCTTTACTTTTCTGTTTTTTTTATTTTTTTTCTCTTCTTTTCCTTTACTCTTCTGTTTTTTGTTCTGTTCTGCATTATTTCTTCCTTTCCTTTACTTTTCTGTTATTTTTTTTCTCCTGCTTTCCTTTACTCTTCTGTTTTTTGTTCTGTTATGCATTATTTCTTCCTTGCCTTTACTTTTCTGTTTTTCTTTTTTTTTGCTCTGCATTATTTCTTCCTTTACTTTTCGGTTTTTGTTCTGTTCTGTATTATTTCTTCCTGTCTTTTACTTTTCTCCTCCATATTGTTTATTCTTCCCTCTTTATCACCCACTTGTTAGTACTTACATTTTTTTTTTTTTTTTTGGTTATCCCTTCCTTCTAACTAGAGTCCTTCTAGTACACTTTTTTTAATCATCTCTCTCCCGTTACATATAATTTCTGTTTCAACTCCTTTTAAAAATTTTCGTATATCCCCTTTTTACAAACTCCACAAACATTTACTTTGGAGCCACCCTTTCATTATTAATCTTAGCTTACTCTCATCATTTTTACCACTCCTCCTCCTCCTCCTCCTCCTCTTCCTCCTCCTCTTCCTTCCCCTCCACCTCTTCTTCCTTCTCCTCTTCCTCCTCCTCTTCCTTCCCCTCCTCCTCCTCTTCCTTCTCCTCTTCCTCCTCCTCTTCCTTCCCCTCCTCCTCCTCTTCCTTCTCCTCTTCCTCCTCCTCTTCCTTCCCCTCCTCCTCCTCTTCCTTCTCCTCTTCCTCCTCCTCTTCCTCCTCCTCTTCCTTCCCCTCCTCCTCCTCTTCCTTCTCCTCTTCCTCCTCCTCTTCCTTCTCCTCCTCCTCCTCCTCCTCTTCTTCTTCCTCCTCCTCCTCCTCCTCCTCCTCCTCCTCTTCGTAAGGCAGAAGCATATAATAAGGTCGGAAGAGCGAGGCCTTCATGAAGAATTGTCATTACTTAAAACGTCCGTCCCAAGGTTCGACTCTACACGCTCGAACTAGAGCCTTTATTTATATAAAGACAATGATTTCTTAGAAGACCCTGCCAAGGAGGAAGTAGTTAAGAGGTTATGTCCTGGCGAATGTTATTAGGGGAGATAATCTGTTGCATTTAGATTTCCTACGATGGGGGACCAATTTTCACCACAAGAACAGTGAATGGGGCCAATTTTCACCATAAAAACAGTGAATTGTCATTGTACTGTCTGTGGAGTGTGCGATGTTCTTGTTAAAGCAGATTTTTTTTTAGAATTGTCTCTTATGTTAATCACAGTTTTTCATTTTTGAATGATAGCATTTTGTGTTGCGGCTTTGTGGCAGAAATACATCTATGTAAGATTTAAGATGGTTTGGTTTTGTATGGGTTTTACCCGTAGACTTTACAGCGATAGTCTTGTGTGCCAGACGATAATGCACATGGATATCTTGGTAGAAATATTTTCTTCTCACTGATTAGTAATGAAACATTATTGTATATATATATATATATATATATATATATATATATATATATATATATATATATATATATATATATATATATATATATACAGTATATGCATGCTACCAAAATATGAACACTAACGTATCTGTATACTCTATCGTCATCAGCTATAGTTAGTCCAATACAGGACAAAGACCTCGGACATGTCCTTCCCCTCGTGTTTGTTTACGGTCTATGCCAGTCTATACCCGCAAATTTTCTTATCTCGTCAATTCGTCGTCTTCTCTCCCTTCCCCTGCTTCTTTTGCAATCTTTAGGGATCCATTCTGATCTTTTTCTCCATCTTTTATCAGGCATTCTTATATGTGCCTTTAAATATGTTAATTCTTCAGAAGTTTCCTAATGTGTTTTGATTACTGATTTTGACCTTGTCCTTATTAGAACTGTCTTGACCAACCAATTGTCCATTTATTTTATTTTACCGAAAAACTTCACTCATTTGTCAAATTGTTAATCGTTTATTATTACCTCCGTCAACGAAGTTTGAAGGAGGTTATGTTTTACCTTCTGTTTGATTGTGTGGTTGTTTGTGAACCACATTTTGGCCACAATTTTAATTGCGGAGTAATGAAACTTGCAGGGCTAACTTATTTAAAAAGCTGGAAATGATTAAATTTTCGTAGGTTGAGGGCAAAGGTCAAGGTCACGGCCAAGCAAAATGTCCAATTCACGTAATCAGCCATAAGTTTGGACTTCTTTGTTACAGAGAATTCACACTTGGTTCATATTTGAGTGTACCAAAGCCCACGCCAATTAATACATGTCATGGTCAAAGGTCAAGGTCAAGATCGAGAAATAAGCTGCCGCGGTGGAGGTCTGTGCTCTACTGAGTGCCCCTTTAGTTATTATTATTATTTTTCTTCTTCTTCTTATTATTATTATTATTATTATTATTATTATTATTATTATTATTATTATTATTATTTATGATATATCATATTTTCATGAATCTTTGATTTTAACGGCTTTTAATATTATTGTTATTATTATAATTATTTTATTAAATTTTCATGAATAATCGATTCTAATGATATTATTATTATTATTATTATTATTATTATTATTATTATTATTACAATTTCATAAAACATCGATTTTAATTATCATTATTATAATTGCTATTATTATTATTATTATTATTATTATTATATTACATTTTAATGAATAATCGATTCTAACTATATTATTATCATTATTATTATTATTATAATTACTATTATTATTATTATTATTATTATTATTATTATAATTATTATTATTATTATTATTAGTATTATTATTATTATTATTATTATTATTACATTTTCATAAATCATCGATTCTGACAGCTAAGGCTCGTGATTTGCATGATGACCATCAGCAAAGTTTAATGAGTCGAGCAAGTTTGATTTACTTTCCCAAGCCATAACTAATTCCAAAGTGGCTCTGTGTCAGGGTTGCATGTTGCATGCAACATTCTTAATGTAAAGAGTATGCCTTGCATATCTGTATCTGATATATATATAATTAGTGTATTGATCATAATTAAAGATGTGTGTACTAAAAATGAAATAAAAACTGCTGGGGTCTTGGTTAAGTAAGGTGTTTGTTTACGTAGCCTTCATTCTATAAAGTTGGTCAGCTGCTACACACACACACACACACACACACACACACACACATATATATATATATATATATATATATATATATATATATATATATATATATATGTGTGTGTATATATATTATATATATGAATACACACATGTATGTATATATAATTATATATATGTAAGACTACTGTATGTATGTATATGTATACATACATACATATGCAAACATAGGCCTATATATACATAATTATATATATTATATATATGTGTGTGTATATATATATATATATATATATATATATATATATATATATATATATATATATATATAT
>NC_090734.1:134763879-134768879 GCF_036898095.1 Palaemon carinicauda
GAGATAGATTTAGTAAATATACTTGTAAGATCTTTCATTTAAAGCTATTTGTTTAATAAATATATTAAGATCTTATTTTATACTATTTGTTTAATAAATATATTAAGATCTTATTTTATACTATTTGTTTAATAAATATGCTTTTGAAATTTTTATTTTAAGCTATTTGTTTAATAAATATAATTTTTAAATCTTTTAATTCAAACTATTTGAAATTGTCCATACTTTTAAAAGTTGAGGGTCCAAATTTTACACTCGGTGACTATAATTTTCCATCAAGATATTTAAATTCTATGCAGTTTTTAGTTTAAAATCCCATACCCAACATTAGACCTTTTTAATGTTTATTAATAAATATCTAAATGATCAAATACTTTACATTAGAAAGTGATTGGAATTTACTGAAATTTTGGAGCTTACAAATTTTCAAACACCAGGACCCTTCAGGATAATCAAATGAATCTATTTCCAAAATGCTTGCCTTTCATTTTGAGATGCGGTATTAGCAAGTGTCGAATACCCAGTTAACATTTTCACATGAATGGTTGAGTTCACTAAAGTTATTTATTTCTTCTTAGATAAGTAAGGACAATTTTTATTTTAGATAGTTTATTGTATTTTGAAGGTTGGATTCGAGCCAACGAAAATTCAGTTTCCATAAGTACCTATGTCATTATTACCGTGACTGTATTCAAATAATAATTTTTCATTATGAATAATCACTTTACTAAAATGTGCTGTGATAAGAAATTGCAAACTATAGTTGTAGAAGTAAATGGTCTCTTTGTGAAAGAAGTAATTAATTACTGATATTACATAATTTACTTTTTGTGGTGTGATATTCAGACTTTCAAAATATTGTATTTTAAATACAGCTCCAGTTAATTTGTTTTTCCTTTCACAATTACTGTATTATTACAATTTTCCTGGCCTTTTTTTCTTGACGAGGGTGTTTAAAATTATTAAGGAAGTATATTAATTACACAAACGTATATATAAACGTGTGCGTTTATGTATAAATACGTATAATTGATAGATCATTAACAACACGACAGCTAAATTTAATTTCAAAATATTATTAACCTCTTTAAGAAAAAAATATTTTTATAAAAGAAAAAAAAATTCAGAATAGAAAATCGTCTCCTACAAGAATGTATTATTGAATAAATCCCTGAAAAAACCATTATCGCGATTATCTCACGACGCCTAGTACAATATTATCCGTATCATTGTTCCGTGTAACTTTCCTGTAATTAGCGGTCACATGACGTGTTGTCGGAAGAGTATGTCAGCGAGAAACCGCAGGTTGACCTTACTTCAGAGGATCCTCATCTTGCTCTTGGTCGTGTTTTAAAGGTTAATATTTTACTCCTGCTGAGGAAGAAGCCAGTACTGATTAGTGATAAAATAGATTAAAAGTACATTATTTAGTCTAAATTATGCTTTGTTCTTGTAAGAAAAGATAATAAATGTAGCAGTCCATTTGTTTAAATATTCAATTCTTCAGGACTTGTAAACCAATTGTTACACCTTTGAAAGCTGAGTACACCCCGCACTTATTTTCTATTCTTTCAAGTTTGCGTTGAACTGTTAGGTGTTTTAACAAATTTTTATTTTTTATTTTTTCGTAAAGGCGTTCGTCTTTTACCCTGGATCGAGTGATTTTATCAGTACTTAATTCATAGTCGAGTTATCAAATAGAGTTAAGATCCCTTTACTTAAAATAGAAAACTAGAGGAAGGAGTGACCTAAACAAATCCTGTAGTCTAATTTCAATCACCTCGGGAATACTAACATCGTTAGTAAGCGAAATCCTACTGTTTCATGTCTTTAATTTTTCTCTATTTATGCATGAGACATTAAGGACAAGGTCGAAGGAAATACTTTCATTCATAATAGTAATCACTTTGTTCCATCAGCAAAGACTAATGATTTAATATATTTACTCCGTCATTATTTAGACGGCTTGAACTATCAGTAATTCTCGACCAGCCAATTATCAGGATCCATAAAGAGCTCTTTCAAGGATGATCCAGAGAGTAACAACATACACTTGCCTTTGTATATCATGTAGTTATATTTGATTTTTTAAATATTTTATGTTTGCAGTATACTTAATGGATGTAATCTGAATGTATATCTGGTTTACAAAACGTTCCTTCATTGTTTTGCTTTATTTTGAAAGTGAGCAAGAAGCTAAGCGTTCATGTTACGTTGAATTTCAATCGGATTCTTATTTAATCTGTACGTCTATAATTGTTATATTAAATCAACAATGCTTTTCATTGTGTAAACTTTATATTAGGTCATTTATCTCATTTATTTTTCTTTTATATATCAAACTTCGATTGTTATCTCGCGGTAATCAGCAAGTTTGAATCTTTTGATAGGCTACTTTCCCCGGTGGAGCCCTTGGACTTTTAGCATCTTGCTATTATTATAGCTTAGCGAGCAATAACAATAATAATAATTTTTCAATCATAGATTGTAACCCAACATAACACAAAGTCTAAAATATGATTTGAATCGATAAAATTATATTTGAATCTTATATAATCGTATTATAGTAACCAGGTCAAATCCGTCGTGTTCACTTCGAAAGGAAAATATTTCTTGCCCGTTTAAGTTCAATTTCAGAGTATATTCAGCCCTTATCTGCACTTGCTTTATATCTTTTCACTTTATCTCCCTTCTTGCTTTATACCTTTCTACTTTATCTTTTCTTGCTTTATATCTTTTTACTGTATCTCCCTTCTTGCTTTATATCTTTCTACTTTATGTCCTTTCTTGCTTTATATCTTTCTACTTTATCTTTTCTTGCTGTATATCTTTCTACTTTATCTCCCCTCTTTCTTTATACCTTTCTACTTTATCTCCTTGCTTTATATCTTTCTACTGTATCTCCCTTCTTGCTTTATATCTTTCTACTTTATCTTTTCTTGCTGTATATCTTTCTACTTTATCTCCCCTCTTTCTTTATACCTTTCTACTTTATCTCCTTGCTTTATATCTTTCTACTGTATCTCCCTTCTTGCTTTATATCTTTCTACTTTATCTTTTCTTGCTGTATATCTTTCTACTTTATCTCCCTTTTTTTCTTTATACCTTTCTACTTTATCTCCTTCTTGCTTTATATCTTTTTACTTTATCTCCTTGCTTTATATCTTTCTACTTGATCTTTTCTTGCTGTATATCTTTCTACTTTATCTCCCTTCTTGCTTTATACCTTTCTACTTTATCTCCTTCTTGCTTTACATCTTTCTACTTTATCTCCCTTCTTGCTTTATTTCTCCTACCTCCGAATGTTCTATCTTTCTCCCATCTTTCCATCCAACCTCTTCTCAACTTTACATCATAGTGTAAACTAATCTTTTACCCTAAATGCACTACGTTGCAGATTGGCCTCACAGGCCCCAACAGCTCGCCATGTAACCCAAATCCATAAATCCAAGTATGTACTAATTTAGACTTTCCTCCTATCCCCACCTCCTCCCACGCGCACCCTTCTACCTTGCCCCCCGGTTCCTCCTCCAGTGGAAGGTGGTAATGCTAGTTAGCTTCGCGAGTGTTGTCCTGCAGGAGGCAGCGGCGCAGGGCGGAGCAGAGAGCATCCCCTTCCCAGGCTTTCTTCCAAGTGAGCTTATCAGGTAAAGGAGCGAAAGTAATTTCTCTATAGAGAGTCGTTGCCTTGAGTAGTTGGCTTGTTGACTTCCATTGGAGATACAAGTGTTTTGTATTATTTTGCCAATTAATTTTTATAGTAATTACTCCGGGTATTATATCTGAGCTTTATAGCTTATTTCATTAAATATTAACTACTGACGATGGCGCATATTGGGGTAAATAATTGCTAAATGCTCCCCGCATATACTTCACACACGCTCTTTCCCGACCCCCGTAGGGAGCGTGGTCCCGAAGCGGACGACCAGCCCAACGATATCTACGCTCATCTACCCGTGAGACGTCCCAAGCTAGAAGATGACGAAGTGGTAATCTACCCCCATCACTTTGGCTTCGAGTTTGGTCAGGACCCAGAACACCACATTTACGAGGTGCACTCGGCAAAGGAACTGGCCAGTCTATCGCAGAAACACGGCAAGCATGGCAAGCAAGCACACGATCATGACCATGACCACCATCACCACCACGATAAAGCCTCAAAGGGCGCATCCAAGGACGGGTCCAAGACCCTTAACCATGTCCCTGCACCTACCAGCAACCCTGCTCCTCCTTCTCCTCCAGCCCATCCTTTCCCCAATTATCCTTCTCCTCCTTCACCCGGCGCTTATCCTCCTCCTCCTCCTCCAGGCGCATACCCACCTCATGCTCGCCCTCCATACCCATACCGCCCCGGTTTCCCTCCTCAGGGGTAAGCCTCTTAACCAAACGCTTTTCTAAACCTTTCTGTAAATAGTTCTCTCTTTTTTCATGGCCATCCTATCGGCCAAAATGCTGGTCACGCCCACAATCTATCCCTCTCCCTTAACATTCATAATCATTTTACTCACTCCCCAGATCACTCATGTTCAATCTCCCACTTATGTTTGCTTTCTTTCGAAAGAGCTTTACGAATCGCATTCATTGGTCTCAAAAGCGTTCCATCACCTGTAAATATTGCCATTTGATATTTTGTCGTCGTTCCTATTAAGCAAATAACTTGAAGCCATTCTAACTTTTTAAGTGTGAATCCCGCTAAACGTCTTTGTCTTGTTTGATGTCATTTTATTTTGTTACGCTTCATTTTCATATCTTTTCGGAACTCATTTTGGTTCATAGTTTGTAAAGTAAATCTCAAACTTTTCACACTTCTGTTCCGATTTGATTATTTCCCATATCCTCCATTAACTCTTCATCATAGTCGCTGTATATATTTCATAAAAAAAGCTGCATCGTTATGCCATATGGACTCATTAACCGCCTTGCTTCATCTTTTATAGATTAAATGTATGGGATTCTTTTTCATCCAGATAAGAAGTCTGACGAATTAAGAATTTCACTTT
>NC_090734.1:134773879-134858879 GCF_036898095.1 Palaemon carinicauda
ATATATATATATATCTATATATCTAAAGTAGGAAGATGTGATGTAGTTCTAAGGGAAAAGTATGGGAAATATGTCTGGGTAATAAGCAAAGCTCTACCTCCAGTTTGTTTCTACATTATGATCAGAGATAAATGTAAACAAAACATTGGTTGCCATTTTTTATCGTGCTTTTTAGCATGTTTAGGAAATGCATGATATAAAATCACCTTTAATATTTGTGCCTGTTTTAGTTTAGGGTACTGTAGTACATGCATTAAGTGTTCTGTACATTAAAGGGTAGTTTGTTAACAGTACTACGTACAAGGGAAGGTTTTAAAAGTCTGAATATACATGTTGAATAAATAGGTAAATATGGTGTCACTACTTCGCGGATTTTCACCTATCGCGGCCGCGACTGGAACCTATCTACCGCGATAAACGAGGGTTCACTGTAGAACCGGGGCCAGACTCTTTCTCTGCTTTACTCCAATTTCAACTAAGAGGGATGAGTATTCCAAGCTGGTTATAAAGATTTTTGCTACCTGTTGGAGTGAAAGCACTGAAGTATTTTGTGAATTTTTCAGAAACTCTTCTAAAGGTCACACACCAGTGTCAAAGGCCTAGGCAAGGTCAATCATGAATGTGTAATTGTGTTTTTTGCTCTCAACATTCCTGCCTGAGAGTAAACTTCATATCAATGGTCCTGTTTTCCTTCCTTGGTAACACAGATTTATATATATATATATATATATATATATATATATATATATATATATATATATATATATATATATATATATACATATACATATATATATATATATATATATATATATATATATATATATATATATATATATATATATATATATATACATATACATATACATATATATATATATATATATATATATATATATATATATATATATATATATATATATATATATATATATATATATATATATATACATATACATATACATATATATATATATATATATATATATATATATATATATATATATATATATATATATACATATATATATATATATATACATATATATATATATATATATATACATATATATATATATATATATATATATATATATATATATATATATATATACATATATATACATATATATATATATATATATATATATATATATATATATATATATATATATATATATACATATATATATATATATATATATATATATATATATATATATATATATATATATATATATATATATATATATATATATATATATATATATACAGTATACATACATATATATATATATATATATATATATATATATATATATATATATATATATATATATATATATATATATATATATATGTATACAGTATACATACATATATATATATATATATATATATATATATATATATATATATATATATATATATATATATATATATATATATTAATTAAGATTATGACAGAATAAATCAATTAAATTCCTACAATTTTTCATATTGCTGATTACATATTACAATTTGGTACTGTAATATATATCATGTATTTTATATCATCAACTATTACATAATCATATACAGTACAGTACAATAATCCCTTGCCATTTCGCGGTTCACCTGTTGCATCCTCAGTACATTGAGTGAAATCTATATCGTTGGTTTTTGTGCGCAGGTAAGTTTTATATTTTTTTCATAAAGAACTGGAGTCAGCATTAGCCCTTTGGATAATTAACTGTAGAAAGAAGGCTAGGCAACACTACAGTAGGTTTAGAGATGGTGGTGATGAATACCCAGAACCAGGACAGAATCTCCCATTAAACCAACCACATTTAATGGCTGTAAGGACTGGTTTGATAAATTTTAAAGAAAGCTCAACCATAAGTGTGTCCTACAAAGAGAATCTGCCTCTGCTGAGAAACCTGCCGCTGATGGGCATGTGAAGGAGACATTCCAGACCTTCATCGAGGAAGAGGGTTATTCACGTGAACTAGTTTTCAGTATGGATGAGACTGGCCTCCTTGGAAATGTATGCCACATCAGACTTTCATTGTGAAGCTGGAGGCCAGCGCCATTGCAACGTCTCCAAACTTTCCATAAGGCTACAAAGGAGATGAAAAAAGAAACACTCAATGCTTGTTGGAAGAAATTGTGGCAAGAAGTGGTCAATGTCTATAAAAGATTCTCACCTGATGAAATCTGCGGAAGCAGATAAGACAATGTGGCTAGCAAAATTACTCGGAAGAGGTGGCTTCACAGATATGACTACCAATAACATAAATTACCTGATCAAGGCCCACTTGGATCCATTAACAGATGGAGATCAGACTGAGGTGACACAGTCTGGAAGTGGGGACGACAAAGAAGAGCATGAAGATCTGGGAGAAGAAGAGGAAGTTGGCCTAACACTAGAATGCCTCTCAGCTCTAGAAAAAACACCAAAAGAACTTCAGTCAATGGCCCGCAGATGATTTGTGTTGCAGAGTAGAAATGGATTAAACATAGCCATGGAATTTTATAGAAATATCCATTTGCGTAATAATTACAGTAGTAGCGTTAGCAGTTGCTGATCACTATGTCTTTCACCCCCAAATAAAAAAGACACTGTTACTATTCTTTCAGCAGAAATAGAAGTTACTGTGCTGGACAACGACGACGTAGATATTGCACCACATGATGAATCCCCTGCTGAAGTGGTGCTCTCAGAAGAGCCTTCTTTACTGAACAGTAACTTTACCTCATCGTCATCATCTACATATTTCAGTACAGCCCAGCTAATTATCACCATCATCATCATTAATCAAGTGAGTGTTCCATTTTAAATTTGTGTTTTACATATAAGTAAGGATGTGTCGACAGTATAAGCAAGCTTTAGCCTAACCCTTTAAGGATCCGATGACTCACTTTGACGTCATTTGTTTATGTAACTGTAAGCGCACCAATGACACACTTGGCGCATAACTGAATGTTTATTTCGTGGAAATATTGACTAAAATTCACGGCGTCATCCAAGGAAAACGAGATTTGCATCTGAGTGAGGACAAGGGCTGGGCCTGATCGAAAATGTGTTCAGAAAACAAATGGCAACAGCAGTACCTATAGTCAATTTTGTTTAGTGAGTCAGATTTGCACCGACTCGCAGGGGTGCCCCTTTTAGCTCGGAAAAGTTTCCTGATTGCTGATTGGTTAGAAGTATTCGGACAAAAATACTTCCGAACAATCAGCTATTAGGAAAATTTCCAAGCTAAAAGGGCACCCCTGTGAGTCAATGCAAATCTGCCTCACTAAAAAAAATTGACTATATGAAGCATTCACCTTGTTTACAAGTCTCAGGAGCCGTTATACTAAACTTTTTTCTTATGGCATACTGACATTGATTAGGAAGGGCTCTTACATTTTTTACTCGCAAAAATTTATTTGTAAACAATTTCCACATTTAGTCTTCTAACGATTATTTAAATTTTGAAAAATAATTTTACATCTTTTTACTTAATTTTCATGCTTTTGCATTTTTAAATACTTTTAAGCATTGTAAAAGTATTTTGCTACATCATGGAAGTCTAACATTTCTCAATACAATGCAATAAACTATTAGGTCATATCTTTTATAGTTTGGCTGTATCGAGGTGCAGAAAATATTTCTCTGCAGGTGTGTAAATTTAGCCCCGGCCAAGTATCGAGCTTGACAGCAATTTTGTCATGCTCAGAATATTGAGAGGGTTAAAAAATGTTTCTGTACCTACTTTGCAGTTTTTCAGCTATCGCAGGGCTGGGCATGGAGCATAACATGTTTCTGCAATAGCTAAGTAATTGCTGTACACTACTATATGTTTTAGAACCTCTCTCAATAATTTTCATCGTTAATATCTTTTATATTGTGCATTATAAATAGTCTCCAGGTGTTGGTGATAGTTGTTTTTTTTTATTTTCATTACTGGTTTATAATTATTATCATGTTATTACTATAGTAATATACAGTATACAGTACTTGTAATTTTTATACTCACCAGTTTATTGTAATGTGCTGTAGATTGTACATACAGTATATGAGAGGAAGAGACAGAAGGGATATTAATATTGATTGTTTGACTGTATGATTTTAATGTACTTTAGTTTACTGTATCATTATTGCTTACCTTTTATCCTTTAACCCATTCACCATCCAGCTACCTCATGCCCAATGTGAATTAAGTTTTCACTATTGAATAATGATAGATAAACGTATGATTAAAAAATTTTTATCGAGTAATCCAGAGGTGAATCTCATTCGTGTGAATGCTCAGGGGCAGTAGACAGTCTGCTGCTACAGGCTTTGAACTGATATCTATAGCCCTAAGAACAAAAGGGATATACTTCCTGTTGGACTGAAGGGTGGGTATCTAGAAGTATCCTTCAGGTCCAACTAAAAGAATGAAATCATCTTTTCTGAAAGCAGACTATATGGTACTCGCCATCTCCATCTTGAACAGTGTCTAGGAAGGGGAAGAAGGTCGGTTCCTGGGCTTTAGCTGACCTCTCCTTCTTTCTGCGATTCTTGATTATTGAATCCTGGCGAAGTATGAGACTGCACCCAAGCAGAAGTCAAATCTGGAAGTTGTTTGGAGGATGGTCATGGAAGTTGCCATTGAACTATGTGCCCTTATGCCTGAATCTTTCACTGTGTCCCTATGTAAGAGCTCATAAAACTGATTTAATGGACAGCTGAGGAAAGTCTACCTCTTTTGGCATGCAGAACTTCCATTGTCAAGAGAGTAAGCGGCAGGATTAATCTTCTTTGCCAGCCAATGAGTTCCTTAGGTCAGAGAAAAAGGACTTGATCCTAATAAAGTTCTGTGAGGAAGAACCGACGACATTACCATAAGGGTGGGTTAGAGCTTGTAGGGCAACGAAGTGCCAAGCAATGTACGTTATCCCTCCCCCGATAAGCATCTTGGTTGTCCCTGGAGGTCAAAGAACTCATTTAGTGTAAGGACTTAGTCAACCATGGACTCACTCTTGAAAATCTTTCACACGGGAGGTACCAGACTTTAAGTCAGGTGCTGTAGGGTTGATGACATTTGATGTTCTTCGAAGACGACTCCTTCCCCGTAGGGCATACGCAAACTGGTCCAAGAACTAACCAGGTCGATCCCCTGTAAAAAAAAAAAAAAAAAAAAGGAAGAGACTGAACTGTTTCTCACTCTCATACTCTCAAGAGGATAAATAGACACTAAGTGCCTTAGCCTTCAGATTAGTGTGTGAGGAAACGTAGGGATTAGTCCCAATGGAGTCCGGTAACTCATGGCTGTCGTTTTTTTTTTAAAGGATCTCCTGGCATGTTCCCTGACATGTAGGAGAACAGGTGAGTTAGCGAGTGTCTTCTCTAACTGGCAGCTCGTGCTTGGTCTCCCATGACTGAGGCTAGCAGCAGCAGGTGCGCTAACACTTGTACTGCACTGAAATGTGTTCGCGGAGACAGAAACGTTCTCGGTTCGTAACCTTATAAAATTTACAAGGACCACTTCCCCGAGTAGATATGTTTTTGATACGCACCGACCCTCCCATGCGTACATGGAGAGATTGGTCAGTCTCAAAACTCTATATGTTCAGATCTTGACCTTCGTCTTCCTTTTTGACGGCTAATGGTAGCACAGGTATGGTCGATGGCACTGACCATGACACAAGACAGCGAGTTATGCTTGCCGATATTTCTTCCCGCTGTTGGATAATTTAGGCCACGTTTTCCCCCTACTATAAGACCAAGTATAGGTAGCATGAGCATCGTGTATTGATACTTCATTTCATGATGGGATACTTTTCAGCAAGCACAACTTTTCTCTCCTAGAGAGAGAGTACAGTCGATCATCCTTTCAGCATGCACAACTTTTCTCTCCCAAAAGAGAGAGTACGGTTGATCATCCAGGATAGAGGAAAAAGCCCTGTGCCTTTCATTTCTGCTGACCGTGAGCGTACTCGGTATCAGCAGGAGAAGGAAGTGCCAATAATTCCCCCTAAGAGAAGTATTTGGTACAAACCCATCCTGTAAGAGGATGGCACATAGGTCTCACCAAACATAAGGAAACGAGAGCATTCTAGGATCAATACCCTCAGAATAAATGTTCACTCAGTGACACATTATATCTCCTACGGGAAGAGAAATGGTTGTTGCTCATATGCGACTTCTATAGACTGGTCTTCCTGGACTTCTTCAATGATGTCTAATTCTTGTTCTTCTCCTAGAAGTAGCAGTGAAGACTAACGAAGATAAGGTAGAGGAGAATGAAGAACTTGAAGTTTGTCTTGTAAGAAGTTGTGCAAGCTGATGACGATGCTCTCATTAGGGAGGAGACCACATATCTTGAGAGAGAACACGAGCAGATGACACGTCCTTAGTGCCTTTCGGTTGAGAAGGTGTTGAAAGAAAAGAAGAAAGGTATTGCCTCTCTCCATCATACTCTGGGCAGCAAATCTCATTCCTCCAATGAAATGCCAACGATGTTTAAGGAAAGATAAATTTTCTTAGATTCATGTTTTCATCGTCATTGTAAGGCCACCTTATGAAGGCTAGAACAGCAATAGATATGCCAAAAAGAACAAAACTCTCACATTGTCATTAG
Source organism: Palaemon carinicauda (assembly GCF_036898095.1). NCBI lineage: Eukaryota > Metazoa > Arthropoda > Malacostraca > Decapoda > Palaemonidae > Palaemon > Palaemon carinicauda. The sequence goes on from NC_090734.1 coordinate 134,780,473, forward strand.
GAAACACACTACTGTATATCCTTCGCTTCTTTCATTAATATCCTTTGGACATAATTATATGATTCAATCTAAAAGAAAAAGCAAAAGATTAAACCTACCCGGTTATATGAGGAAGCAGAAAAGTATGTGTACTGGATTGCAACCAAAGTTAGTGAGGGTTGTTCTACCTGGGGAGTGGGGTGGTGCCTTTAAACAAACGTTCAAGCACATGAGTCTCACTCCTATTTAAGGATGATTGGATTTTATTCATGTAGGTTTAAATGTCATTCTGCTATTACAGTTACACTCTTCATTACACAAAGCCTCCCTTGAACTAATTATCAAAAGCAAATAATTTTGCTACCTATCTGCAGTTTTAGAAGTTGAAATAAATTAAGTAATATATTTGTGTACCAATAGTCTAAAATTACACCCTTAACATTCACTACCAATTTTGTTTCACTACACACAAATGACAAATCAATTGACCATGATTTCTTTATGATGAAGTTAAGGCATGGGTAATATAAATGCATTTTTCAAATGAGTTATGTATTCCCATCCCATTCATTACAAGATATACAATAATAAGTCTATTACAAAAGAAATAACGAAGATAAATAAAATCCTAATGGGTGTCAATGCCTCGATATTTTACATGGCACAAGTTCACATGCACTGTAGTCATCAAAACCCTATTTAATGACTTGGAGAATATTTTCACAAAATAACCAGACTGATTTTTTTAATGACTTAATATATTAAGTACCATTACATGTACAAAAAGTATATGAAAAATAAATTCTGATGTACCAAAAGAACATAAATCATTAATTTGAATTAATTTAGTGGATACTTAAAACTTCAAGTCACCTTTAAATGGTAGCAAAGTTGCAAGAAAGCAGAAAGTGTAACTTCAATATTTAATTCAGGAATTCAAGAGAAAATATTTATTGCAAACATGCCAACAACTTATTTCATCACCCATATAGGAGAGGAGTAATTTTGTGTAAGCCCCAGAGGAAATTGTTAGAATGGAATGCTCCTCTTTTAGGACCTTTAATTCCATAATTCTACGATCAATCAACCAATATTCAATAACACAAAATATGATTGGCTTTAAATTAATATATATTTGACTAAAATCCTTTAAAACAACATATATCTATAATACTGAGACAAAACTAAGGGTAAACTCACTTGTTAATACATGCTGTGCAAAAATAAAGGATAATTTGCAAAAACAAGTACCCAATAATGCTTTACCAATGTCAACATTATAAATCGGAACTCTAAAAGGAAAATATATGGAATTATTTCACAGTTTACCTAACAGTAGCCTGACACCATATAGAGCTATATATCATTGCATTTTATATACTACACATGAGCATTTAAGACCGAATAGATCAACATGTTTAGTAATATAGATATAACTAAACAGAGGAAACAATAGTGAGCTAATCTCTAAATGGCTTCAAAGTAAGTCACGAAAAATATCAAGAATTTACAATGTGTAGTATATAAACAATAATACAATGGTATAACATATACTTATCGTATACAATACATGGCAGAATAGAATACTGATACAATGTTGAAGACTACAGAGCTCCATAACAGCAAGGTGGGGCCAATTCACTAATAAAAATCAAATTCTTTTGAAAAAATTTAAATAGTTTACTGGAATATCAAAATTGTAATAACAGTATTTTGATGCTAATTATGGAAACAAATTTGCATTGAAATATAGTAGCTGTGTTCTTCAAAATGAAACTCAGGTGGAGTAAGCTAAGTAAACTAATGCTGTTTAAATGCATTTTAAAGATATACCAACTGTGACCAACAGAAGAACACCACAAATAATTCTTTACAACTATCAATCAGAGATGGAAAGTTACCAATAAAACATAGCATCATCAAGCAGCACTTGGAATTTTCTGGACAAATTTTAAAGTGACAGCTAAGAAATGTGTTCTTAAGAAACCTGAAAAGCACCTGGCACTTGAGGAAATCATCACCACCACCTTCTGACATGGATTCATTGTAGTTCTGAGTCTTTGCATTGTAACTTTCATACATAAATCTATGCACAATTCTGCTTATGTACTGTGAATAATATATACTCATATGCCAGTATAATTTCAATAGGTATACAAAGATTATGGTAAATGTACTGTATAAACATTTGTACAAACTTAATTATAAAATATCAATAAAAATATAACACAATTCATCACAATCTCCTCACAAAAGTATCATCGTTCAAATTATATAAATAAGTATACAGTTCAAAGCAAATAGAAATAACTACAACTTGAGTACATGTATGAATACACAATATTTACTCTGGTTGCAACAAGTGTTCCCTAGGGTAAGAAAGCCCAATTAGTAGACAGGTGTCTTGTAGGCTGTATATGGGAGACATCTGCATTAAGACAAAGTTGTCTTTGTCTCGATACTAAAGTTTAGGACGCGAGTTTGTATTAATTCTTCCACTTTCAACTTTCTCCTTTCCTTTACATGTACCGATCCTGTAAGAAAAACTTGTCAATTAGGCTTTTGTCAAAACTTTCAATTTCCACTAAACATTCAATTATATTATTGAACCATACCCTTCATGCAAAGTAACAATGGTTCAGAATGGTTGTTTGTGTTAGGGTAGAATTTCATAAAAGAGTATGGAAAAATAATAAGTGCTTCGAAATGTGTTTGAAGAGATACATACATACATACATATAACAAGGCACTTCCCCCAATTTTTGGGGGGTAGCCGACATCAACAAATGAAACAAAACAAAAAAGGGGACCTCTACTCTCTAAGTTCCTCCCAGCCTGACAAGGGACTCAACAGAGTTCAGCTGGTACTGCTAGGGTGCCACAGCCCACCCTCCCACATTATCCACCACAGATAAGGCTTCATAATGCTGAATCCCCTACTGCTGCTACCTCCGCGGTCATCTAAGGCACCGGAGGAAGCAGCAGGGCCTACCGGAACTGCGTCACAATCGCTCGCCATTCATTCCTATTTCTAGCACGCTCTCTTGCCTCTCTCACATCTATCCTCCTATCACCCAGAGCTTCCTTCACTCCATCCATCCACCCAACCCTTGGCCTTCCTCTTGTACTTCTCCCATCAACTCTTGCATTCATCACCACCTTTAGCAGACAGCCATTTTCCATTCTCTCAACATGGCCAAACCACCTCAACACATTCATATCCACTCTAGCTGCTAACTCATTTCTTACACCCGTTCTCACTCTCACCACTTCGTTTCTAACCCAATCTACTCGAGATACACCAGCCATACTCCTTAGACACTTCATCTCAAACACATTCAATTTGTCTCTCCATCACTTTCATTCCCCACAACTCTGATCCATACATCACAGTTGGTACAATCACTTTCTCATATAGAACTCTCTTTACATACATGCCCAAACTATTCTTCAAACTGATTTCACTGAAGCACATAAAAAAGACAATGCAAAAAAAAAAAAAAAAAAAAAAAAAAAAAAAAAGACAAAAAAAACACCACCACCACCCCCTATACCCTTCTCCTAATACAAGAATACAAGATTTCGGTGAATGTGATGTGCAGTACATTAAAAAAAACCAAAATCTTAGTCTTCATTTGATAAATAAACAAAGAGCACTGAATACAGATAAGGTGAAAAAACTTTAATAGCTTCCTACAAAACCTTAGAAAAGAGAGAAACGTTAATAAAAAGTCCCAGTGTAATTTACGTGGCAGTACTAATGTTCTATGTTATATTCCTTCAGTCCCCAGCTGCAACAACTGATAATTGCATTAGAGGGACAATATATAAAAAACCTAATATAAATATTAGTGGGCTAAATGACTAGAAAAATTCAAGAACTAAATGACAAGCGTATATGAAGGACAAAGGGACTGAATAATTTAAACAGTAATACCTTGGTTTACAAGTTAAATTCGTTCCTGAAGCTCGCTCGCAAACCAAAATGCTCATGAAGTAATACAATTTTACCCATAAGAAATAAAGTTAATTATTATTCTAGCCAAGGCACCGGCCACCCGTTGAGATACTACCGCTACTGTTATTGGGTCCTTTGACTGGCCAGATAGCCTAGTTGTACCACATCGGATCCCTCTTCACAGATATTACTACACTGGATCCTTCTCTCTGGATATGCCTCATTTTTCCTTTATCTACACATACACTAAACAGCCTGCCCTATTCTTTTCATATTTTCCTCTTTCCTCATACAACTGACCCTACTAAGATACTGAAAATTTTTTCTGGACTCTATCCTTAACTAATGCTCTGTGATTGTTCACTGGCTACACTCAGGCACACAATTCTATGTTTTATGCCCTAGGCACTGACCATATACATATGATCAACAGCCAAGCCCCTCTTCATCCAAGCTAGGACCATTCTTAGCTCACAAGGATGGTGTGGTTGCAGACAAAAAAAAAAAAAACGTCTAAGATGGACTCGAGCCATAGTCCGGTGAGTGCCAGGCAGGGACGCTTCCAATAGGCCACCACAACTCCAGTTTGAGGGTATAGTTTATCATATCAATTCAAATGCAAGGGTTATGGGTTTATAACTGCTCCTAAAGTCTGTGTGTAAAAGTGCTTTTACACCTAGACCAAGAACTCGATATAGAACTAATTGTTGAGAGACTCTCACCCATCAGGTGAGGTTACTCTATTTGATGCATTGTCTTGGAGTCATGGTCAATTTGAAAAGTCACCTCAGATTTCAACAGAGGACTTTATAACTGGGGATGCTCATGGCTTTAGATCCTTCTCGGGCTTCTCCGTTGGAAAAGACGATACAGTTCTTCCTGCAATCGTTGAAGAATTTCAAGCAGATGAACAGACTGTCGGTTGATATGGGATGAGATTCCTAAGGACCATAGAATCTTTCAAGAAGTTAGTTTTGGTCATTTGAAAATGAGGGATATCCAGTTTTAACTCAGCTCTTACTGGGACAGGTTCTCCGATCCAAACAAGACTTGTATTAACCATCCATTCAGAACAAGCTGAAAATGGTCAGATAGTGGGAAGACATATTTTTTACTTTTGACTCGAGATATTTCATTGGAAGCAAGGATTCCAGAAATTTCCCTCTTCACCGATACATCCCAGGAAGGAGGGTAGATACCATGGATTATCTTCACCTATCACAGACGAGGTTAGAAAATAATTCTTGCCTTTAAAAACCAAGTGGGACTTAAGCACTATTCAAAGTGCTGACGGCTCAGGAGTCAATTGTGATAGGGAAGTGCATGGCAGTTTTCAAGGTAGGTTACCACTATTATAGTAAGCAATTCAAGTCCCATTTCTACATTTGAAGGGCTTACCCACAGATTTACTGTTCAGGAATAAAAATTGAAGATGTGTAAAGTTAATTATTAGGATGGCTAGATACAACCAAAAGATTAAGGGATGGATGAAAAATAATTGGGAAAAGGTCATGCAGCTGGGGATACGGAATGTTACAAAGAGCCATAACTTTACAAGAATCATATAGAGCACTACATCACAAGCAAACTTTATGACAGAGACCAGTATAATGATGCCATTCAGTTTCCCAAGATGTAGGTCTTTTCAGATAGTTCTTGAAATTAGCCACGTGTTGCTATAATTGATCTTGTAACATAAAACCGAGCCAACTTCAACATATTCATTGACTGACTACTTCTGAATTTAATGATCATCTTACTACAACATCAAAATCTTGATTACCAATTTTACTGACAAGACAATCATAAATCAGCACTTTGCAGTGATTAGACAAAAATTGTAGTGCATGAGCTACAAAAAATTAAACCCTTTACTTGGCTATACTTTCTTTCGCACAAAAAAACAGAGAATATATTTACTTCAGTTCTGATTGAAAAAGAAATATGTACTGTACTAAGGTTTCTGCCATGCTATGATGGCATAAAAACAATTATCTAATCGATCCACACACATTAAACACTGCTTGATTTATACTTTGTTTGATTTATACTTACTTATAACAAAAGTCATGAACAAAAGTTAGAGAAACCTCTAAAATGGTAAAATTATATTAAAATGAAAATTCCCAACCTTTCAACCCTTCACCAATGCCAACAAAATTAAAAAATGGAACGATTACATGCACAAAAATGGTATAACAGCAGTTAGTCAAAACATGATACTTACTAAGATTAGGTCATTCATCATTTTCTCTGGAGGGTAGAAAAAATTTTTAATGGTTAGTGTCGATACCATTAATTATGTAACGCATAAAGATAATGTGCATTCAAGATGATACATGTTACCAGCATCTATTATTTGATCTCTTGAATATGCATAATATCGAGTTCTCTCATCAACAGAAGTCAGTCATTAAAAAAATAATAAAACACTGGGTAAAATGGGGAGACTAAATTGGTCCTTACTGCGGAGAAAGTTAATTCAATTTTATCAGTCGCACTTTAATGTCTATCAACAAGAGAACTCTCTCAAGTACAGTATATTGAAAATACTGTACTTTCAAACTATTTGTCAAGGCAAGTGTTTGCAGGTTAGTAATTTAAGGTAACCGAGATGCATTGAGGGGCAGCAACATAACCTACAAATACTCCAAAGATCAAACATCACTACACTTGTGATTTGACCAGATGTAACGCATTCCAATTTTATGACGTCATATACATAAACTTGGCTCCCATGCAATAAATATAAATTTTAGATAAGGCAAATAAAATATCTGCAATTTAATTACTACCAACATGCTTTCCATCTCGTTACGGTATATTCATAAAAAAAGTTACTATCTACAAAAAAATTAATGAAAGCAACTTCCAAAAGCCTCTTACTATCACTGTCACTGATCATTAAACAAAGATAAGAATTTCTATTCACGGACATGTACAATTATATATGTAAATTTTTCCCGGATGTATAATTATATATATACTGTACATTATACATATCTAATTTTTTCCATGTAGTTTTAGCAATATAAGGAAATGGAATGTTCTCTCCTAAAGTTATTTATAAACCTTTGAAATTATTTATATTTTCTTAAAAATCCCTCTCAACACTAACATAACATGCAAATAATAAGAAAATAAAAGCTTTAGGGACACTTGCCTCCATCAATCAAGAGATAAAATCATATCAAGAAACTAATAGAATTTTTCCTAACTTGACCAGCATTTTGCAATCCGAGCTATGATTAAACTGCTTAATATTTTTTCCATGACCCTGTATTGTATAGCCTACTCATCTAAATGCATAATGCAAGATTGGAATCGTCCGTAAGTGAAACCGTTGGATACATAATAAAATAAACCTAATTTGAGGACATTCAACTAGGTGCCTAACAGAGAAACTATCTACTCTACAGAAATATTCATCACATACATTTCCTGAATAATCAGGTACAGTCATTTGGAATACAGTATCTGCAATACCATTTCCAACATCACTACACAATTCTACCTTCACTGCTGTCAAATATGATAACAGCTAAAATTCTATGGTTGAAATTGGATTATTTCATAAACAATAAAATCTCCTAAACACAAAAACAATACAGTAACAGTTCTAACTATCATAATTTTGAATATCTACTTCAATATGTAAACACCACCAAGTAATCACTCCACAAACTTTAACATCTTTTACACTATGACTTATCTCTTCCAAAGTTAATTATAGGCATTAAAGCAAGGAGTCAAACAAAGCCTTTTTATCTGAATACCTGTAATGACGACATGACGTTGTTGGCAATACTACCCAGACGACCTGCTACCTTGGTCACTCCTTGTCGTACTGATTCCCGAACCTCATCCAAGTCTGGAGCCTGAAGGGGGAAGGATGGACTGGGATCATCCCCAAAAAATAAAATATCTAGGAACTCCTAAGAACCTCTTCTAAATAAGACCTAGGAAGATCATTCGCTATGTTGTCATGAAGGCAAGCTGATCCAAATCTTTAAAGGATATAAGCTCAACAGGCTGAAGAAAGCATATATGAAGACAGACAAAATAACTTCTATTAGCAAAACAATGTCTATCAAAATTTTTCACTATTCAATTTCTTAGCATAGAGTGATCCGTATCTTGTGATAAAATAATTCCTTGCTCATGAAATAATTGACCACTCTCAAATCTTATAAAGACAATGTACTGTACTTAGATGTACCCTGACAAAAATCAAAAGGGTTGAAATACATTATGATTTGATCACAGATTACTACTGCACGCCAGTTCTGTCAAGCCTTCAGAGTACTTTCTGCAGGTCATTTAGAACTAGTAACTTATTGCATTTAATAAATAAAAATTAAATCATATAAACTTGCAATTGCTACTCTTTTTGCTTCCTACTCTGAAGAACTAGAACATACTATACTGTAATAATGCCATGCAACATACAAATAATGGGACTTTGAAGCTTCTTTAAAAAAGGACCGAGGCCTACAACAAAACTGGTATTCAAGATACTGAAACTGTATAAGAGAAAAATAATATTGACTCAGTGGGTAGACCAACTTGACAGGCACAGGCAACAACCAACTTCCAGGCATATACTTTGTTTCACAACCTTTAAGGTGCTCTCATACCTGTATGGATCCTCCACTGTAATTCTGCCGCTGTTGCTGTCCACCTCCAAACAAATCTGCTGAAGAGATGGATGATGAACCTTCATATTTGGCAAGAGTAGATCGAACTTCAGCATCTGGATCTTTATCCTGGAAGTACATATCTGAAGATATGCTTTTAGCATTTCCAAACTTCTGTTGAGCCACGTTGTCTTCTACTGCTGTATACTTGTAATTTGCGGAGGCTGATACTGGAAAGTAAAATTGAGTTGAAGTTTACTGATAATTAATTGTATCTTAACCCATTCACTTCTAAATTGCATAATATTGAATAATTCAAGTTTATTGATAATTTGAGTTTTCATTTCTCTAATTTCTTTTATGATTTAAATAATGTCCTGCACAACGACAATAAAGATTTATGAACTTTAAGCTTTGTATAAATGGTTTCTTCTATTTGCCTTTTTGAAAACACCAACCTTTACTTGAGTTGGAGAGACTTCCAAGACTATTTGAAGAGCTAACACCAGACGAAGACTTGCTTGTATTATTATCTAATTCATTATCCCAAGATGCTGATGTAGTCACTGATGATTTATTACTCAATAGGTCATCAATACCAGACCCCTTACCACTAGCAAAACCATAGCTACTTCGCTCTTCAAATGGGCTGTCTCGATATCTGTTGAAACAAATTATACAGTTAGAATCTTGTTCTTTACGATTGATAAGACTGTAGGTCTACAAAATATCTAGTACAGTAACTCAATACCATACGAACGTTGAACTTACAGACTTTCAACAATTGGAAAGTGTGCAAAATTAGTCAAGAAATTTAAATACACAAAATGAAAAATTATAGCCGAATTTAAAATCAAGCGCCTAAACTGTATATTACGTGATTGCGTTTCTTGGAGCGCTGACTGTAGTGTCATTTAAGATGCCCGATGGTAAGTGCAAATATAATGACGATACCTATGTACCTGTGGTACTGCTAGATGCCATGGAGATAAAAATGCAAATAATAGCAAAAACGGAAAAAGGTGAGAAAATTGTAGACGTGTATGCCTTTGATAAATGTAAGTCCTCCATCAATACAATTGTTAAAAACAGAAAATAAAAGAACGGGTTAAGAATTTTGTGACGCTGCATTATTTCTAAAAAGGAAAACTTGGTCAGTGACTCATCGTGTCATGCCATTAGTTAACCCCATATGCCAGCCGACCTTACAAGTTAATATTATTTATTAAACATTCTTTCTTTAATTAGGATTAACATTTTCTTTCTAGCTGACTTCTAGCAAATTTTAAAGTGTGTTTTAGATATAATTTTTCTTTACAGGTACTCCTCCAATAACAATGTACAGCAAACAATTCAATGTTACAACAGCCTCTACGACAGATAGGAGCACTCGGACATTTTATTTTGCATACTGTATTGTATTTTCTATGTTCTGTATCACATGTAATCTTATTTTTGTAAATAAAATAATGTACTGTAAATCTAGTTCAAATTTCCTTTGGATATACAGATAAACTCCCTACTGTATGGCTCCATTAAGATCCGAGTTGCCCATAATGTAACTGAATATTTTGGATATTTGATTAGCTCTTTAAATTCCCAGAACAGTTTTAAACAACCATCAAATCTCTATAAAATATATACAAAATAAGCCTCGGTATCAGCTTCACTAATATGTATATAGTACAGTGAAATCTTTGTGAAAGCCTTTATGGATAGAAAGAAACTGCCAAGCATTACAAATTCATGGATTACACAGGGAAAATGGCTTTTTGAAAATACAACTTAGATCTTCATGTGAAGTTTCCTCCCAATGAAAGAACTTTTTCAAATGAAAACTTTCAATCCAGCAAAGTTCTCACTTTATTCTATAAACTATTCAACAGAAAAGAGCCTCCATTAAGGATGATTGATATCAGAAGTGTATACAGTAAATACTATATGAATGATCCTTAGGAACAGGCCAAACAAATTTAGCTTATTATTATTACTTCAGATGTAAAACAGAATATTATATGACATAAAAAAAACAGAAAAATAACATAGAATAAATACGTAATGAAGATATTAAAGTAATGGAGTATATAAGTATAGTGCCTTAAGAAACACTAAAATCTCCTATATTTATGAACAGGAACAGTTTTACAGTAGAGGGAATGAAAGACTTCTGGCACTGGGCAGTACAAAAATCACATAACTTGAATAGACTATGTATAGAATTAGGGCCATACGGACCAGTGCATGGGTTTGGGAGGCCAATCAGAGAAGTGCGAAACTAGTACAAAACCGTTGCAAAAGCATTATGAAAAAGTAAGAAAGGTTGAATATTAAAATTGAAGCCAAAAGAATATGACCCTCATTCTTTTAAACAAGAAAATAGTGCTTAATATCAGTGCATTTATGAATATATTAAAAATTATGCAGTAAAGTACAGATAGTGGTTTTGCATCATAGAGTTTAATTTGTTGAATATTTTTCTCAAGGAAATATTTTGTTTAATGTTGCAGTGATTGAATGTAGTTCACTTAATATATGCAGTTCCATAAATTTTTCACGGAAGTAGGGTACTTACTTGGGGGGACCTGAGGAGAATCGGATGATAGTTTCAAAGTCGTCTTCAATATCATCATCTCGGAAGGTATTCTTGGTGTTATTGTTATTATTACGGGAATTTGTAGAGAGGGGTTTTTCTTGATCAATGGTCTTCATTTCACCAAACATGCTGTGAGATGCCCCACTGAAAAGAGATTGACAAATATATAAACAACTGAACTCCATTATTATTATTACTATTATTACTATTATTATTATTATTATTATTATTATTATAACTAGCTAAGTTACAACCTTAGTTGGAAATACAGGAAGCTATGAGCCCAAGAGCTCCAAGGAAAAATAGCCCAATGAGGAAAGGAAATAAACAAACTACACGGTAAGTAATGAACAATTAAAATAACATTTTAAGAACAGTAACACCATTAAAATAAATAAAACTATAAGAAGAGACTTATGGTAGTCTGTTGAACAAAAGAAAAATTCATAGTAATATTTTAATAAAAAACCATGTTACAGCTTTAAACAGACATATAGAGGAAATCAATTTTTATATATGCAGTACTCTGCATACAAGACCTGTACTAAAACTAAACTTCTATTCTTAGGAGTTATAAACCTAACTACTATCTATGGGTAGGAGGACATCAGGTAAAATATACACCAGTATATTTCTCATGCTCGACCACGGTAGTTAGTGATTCCTCTTCTGTCATGAACTACATATTCACTAAAAAAGATTACCATTACTTGAGTGTGTTACAAGGATTATAGTATAGCTTGGAAAAATAGAAAATGCTTGTCTTCCTGGACTCCTATGGGAGTGAGGGAGAGGACTTCAGTATCCTCATTTCAGTGTCATAAGGATGGGTAACCTGTTAGGGTTTGGCCAATACAGTACTTGGTTACGTTACTTTAAAAAGTGTTCAAGAGTATGTAATACTTTTGGAAGGGGTTTATAGCAGCTTAAATTTATAAAGATAAAAAATATGGAAAATGATTCATACATACATATACCAAGGCACTTACCCCAATTTTGGGGGGTAGCTGACATCAAACAAATGAAACAAAAAAAGGGGACCTCTCCTCTCTACGTTCCTCCCATAAAATGATAAAAATGAAAAATAATATAACATTTCTATCTACATCACGGTTTTCATCTATCATAGTGGCTTGGAACGTAACATCCGTAATAGCCTAGGACTACTGCATATAAAGTAGGACCTCACAATAACTGATTCATTTACAACAAATGCTGAATATAACGAACCAAATCCAGTTAATCCAGAGTCTTCTCCAAATTGACTTGTAAAGGGTCAACGCAAGAAAAAGTACTACTTTTGAAGATCTAATCTTAAAGTTAATTTCAAGGGGGGTCACATCATTGACTAAACTGTGTATCCATTAACTGTGGTCAAAAAGTACAGCTGTATTCTAAAATTAACACATTTTTGATAAAACTGATGTTTTACTTCATAATAACAATGCATGTAATATTTACATATTAGTATCGTACAGTATTATAAAATAAAAGTAGCAAATATGCATCTTTTCCATTGTTTATGTTTATATGATGACAGAGACTACTATCTATGCTTTCCTAAGCAGTTGATAAAAGCAAATTACCTAAGTACTTTCTCATTGCTAAATGTAACAATTATTACAATTATTTTGATGTAAGCATACAAAGGTGAAGAAATTCCCTTTTTTAAATGATGAAAATTTGTATACACAAAGGAAACATTTTCTTCATTACAGTTACAGTACTTATGAAATATTACATAGAAAGATCAATGATGCTCACCTGCGAACTCCAAGTCCCATACCAAGACGTTCCGCTTGCTGGGCTTTTTTGGGATCTACTTTCTTCATCCTCTCCTCTTCTCTCTTTCCAGCTATACTCATATCCTCATAAGCACGTTCTAAACTCTGTAGCTGAAAAGTGAAGATACTGGTTAGTTATCTTTGAATAATCTAAATTATATATCAAACACAAAATATTAGACTGTATTAAAAGAACTAACTAAACTAAAATCAAAATGTACTAACAATTTGATAACTTGCAACAAAGGAAAAGATTCATACAAACTACTACACACTTCAAAAAGCATAGATCCTCTACATTTTTCTGTTTATGTATTAGACAATCATAATAGTGTGACTGCCATACACATAGCCGGTCACTTCGAGATGTGAATGATTTACTTAGGTGTAAAAAAAAAAAAAATGCAAAATTAATCAAATAAATCAAAAGATGGGATGCATGATTCAAGACATACATCCAATGGGAACTGTATATATCAAACCTACTTCCATTCTTGAAATGTGATGAAATAATATACCACACTTAGGTAGATGTAATAATTTGTGTAATGTCATACCTCTTTACATCAGTTCTGACTATGTCGTTCGCCCTTGAATATTGACCCTTTTACCCACAGGCTATTTGGAAATTTCCAACCCTTGACCCCAAGGGGGTTATTTTTTTCCTAGCACATTTTGCAGTATATTTTTTTTAAATTGCTCTAACAGCCTTAATTTTTGTCATAGAGAGGTCAGGTTGGTCTCATTCTCTTGGAAAATGCCTGAATTTTCTTAAAAAATTATCAAAAATATGAAGAAAAAAAAATTTATAGCATTTTTTTGCAAGGACGTACCGGTACGTCCATGGGGGTAAAGGGATGGCTTTTGTGAAACGTACCAGTACGTCCTTTGGGGGTAAAAGGGTTAAACAAAAATAAAATCCACATTACACCCTTTTATCCAACCTTATGTTGGTCTCTATGTCGTAGAAAAAGGAAAAAGTAAAGTACTGTACAGTATTCCACATGGAACCTTATTAATCAAGGTCTCTCTTTTAAGTCGGTTTATACGTAAAAATTCCAATCTACGTCTGAAATATACTAATGTAGGGTTGGGTCTTGGAAACAGTTAATGTTGTAAGGTGGGGTATTACTGTTTACCATAAAACTTCATTATTACAAACACAAAAGGATGTGTAATTTACCATCATTGGTTTAACATAAATTTTCCTCCCAGTTGAAAATAAGATTAATACTTTATCTCCTTTTTCATATGTTGAATTCTCAGTTTAAAGTTCTTCTCAGTTCAGGTCTTCATGAATGAACTTTCCAATAATTTTCTTGGACTTTCGATTAACCAGCATCCTACAAAGATACAGTCAAACCTGCAACTGCTGTACTTTGATCGTTTGCTCCCTTACTATTTTGATATCCATAATCTAATTCCATGAATTATCAATGATCGATTAGTCTAAAAAAAAGTTGATAATGTTTATCAATAACAGGCAATACTGTAGTTCATCTTGAAATTTTACATTACGTCATTTTTCGTTGTGAGAATTTCACCTTCATGTAATGAGTATATCTTCTATACTTGACATAAACAATAGCACTGTAAATCAAATATGGAAGTCTATAAAATCAGTTTTTATTTATACAAACCCCACAATCATTTTTATTGTATTTTTATGTCCTAAAATTGCACTTTTCCATTTAAAATAAGCAGAATATCAGTAGCAGAATGGTGCATGAACTGTCTGCAACCTCCAGTACCCTTCCATTACAGGCTTTCCTGTCAATGTATTCTAGACAAGTTTATTAGAGATCAATAGGAGCATGTAGGAAATGATTAGGTGAAGGGCTTGTAAATATAATATTCTTTTTTATAAAAAGATCAGTTTGATTAGAACACCATCACTCATATACTTGAATTACATTTCAGGTTGGAAGACTGAGCTACCGAAGGTGCTAAGGTAGAAATCAAGAATAAGATTTCCAGAGAGCAATTAAGAACTTGGAGTTCATTCTAATAGCCATGCCTTCTCCATCATGAGGCTCAATATGCAGTATTCTAGAAGTTTTATTCCAGCTATGACGAAGTTGTAGAAAGATCTTCATACTCAGATAGTGGAATCAGCAGAACTTCAAAAGTTTAAACTTGCAGGCAGCAAAATGTTTTTATGTTGAACAGGCTGACATAAGTCTCTCTATCATTCATATATAAAAAAATCTGTTCTATTGTTATTACCGTTTTTAAAATATTTTATTTTAATTGTTCATTACTTCCCTTGTAGTTTATTTATTTCCTTATTCACTATCCTCATTGGGTTATTTTTTTCACTGTTGGAGTCCTTGGGATTATAGCAACCTGCTTTTCCAACTAGGGTTGTAACTTAACTAGTAGTAGAAAAATAATAATAAATAAAATAAATAATAATAAATAATAATGATAACAGGAACAATGGTTTTAGAAACTCACAGGGTCATTAAAAAGACTGATAAGCTCTCTTAGCATAAAGTAAGGAGCTATAACCTGTTCATATGTTTGGCAAGTCAAGAAACGTATCATAATAACTAGTAGTAGTAATAATAATAATAAATAAAATAATTAAATAAATAAAAAATAATGATGATAACAGGAACAATGGATTTAGAAACTCGCAGGGTCATTAAAAGGACTGATAAGCTTTCTTAGCATAAAGTAAGGAGCCATAACCTGTTCATATGTTTGGCAAGTCAAGAAACTTATCATAAAATGTAGTAACTAATGACCCTAAAGGTCCATTTATCTAGGCTGCTGCAAATGAATGAACAGAGGAGAAAATTAAGAGGAAGATTCTTTAAACAGTTTTCCCCTATGGTTAAACTTTATCTGCTGTTACGATAGGTCCAAATGACCGAGGTAGCAGCAGTAGGGGAGACATCATATGAATCTTCATTTGTGGTCAGCGAGGAGGAAAAAATCACCTTTTGTTTATTTTTGGATACTGGCTACCTCCTAAAATAAGGGGGAAGTGCCATGGTAGATAGATAGATGAATATACATTGTCTGTCTATTTACCAAGGCACTATCCCCCAATTTTGGGAGGTTGCCGACAATAAAGAGAACAAAAGGTGATTTTTCTTCTCTTTGCCTCTCCTAGCCTGACGAGGGATTCAGCCGAGTTTGCTTGGTGCTGCTAGGGTGCCACAGCCCAGCCTCGTCTGTTGTCAACCACAAATGAAGCTTCATATATTGTAACCCCTACTGCTGCTACAGCGGTCACCAAGGCGACCGGAGGAAGCTTGCCATTCATTCCTATTTCTAGCGCACTCTTTTGCCTCTCTCACATCTATCCTCCTGTAACCTACAGCTTTCTTCACTCCATCCACCCACCCAAACCTTGGCCTTCCTCTTGTACTTTTCCCATCAACTCTTGCATTCCTCCCCTTCTTCAGCAAACAGCTATTTTCCATTCTCTCTACATGGCTGAACCACCTCAACACATTCATAACCATTCTAGCTGCTAACTCATTTGTTACACCCGTTCTCACCGTAACTACTTCGTTCCTAACCCTATCTACTTGAGATACACCAGCCATACTCCTCAGACACTTCATCTCGAACATATTCAATTTCTTTCTCTCCAACACTCCGATCCATACATCATAGTTGGTACAATCACTTTCTTATACACTTTCACTTCCACTTGGGTTTTGTTTAACTGTTGTAATAAATATATCGATCAATTCTTGCTCCTTTCCTTCCTTCTTTAAATATCTTTGTTCTTCCCCCTACTATACATAGATATACGATATATTGGTATTCTGGAACAAGCAATAAATTAATTCCTTACAACAAATTTTAAACTTACATGGTCTTAGATGCAAGATTACTTTAAATAAAAATGAAGCAGAATTCACAACCAGAAACCTGTAAATAAAATGGTCATGCCTCATACTGAAGATGGACATCAGAATAATGAAGTAATCAATAGTCCTCATGATAAATATACTGTAGTAATAATCTATACTTACAGACTGTTGCTGTTCTTCCTTTGATTGCTCTGAAGCCCTGGCTTCCATTCGTAGCTGATCGTTTCGAACGGCTTCTTTTTCTATGGCAGAGAAGTCCTTTTTAACTCTCTGAGCACCGAGGCCACCGCCTTTCTTTGCTCCAAGCTGTATTTTGGAAAATATTGAATTACCTTTCATGTAAAAATGAAAATAAACAAAATACCCAAAATTAAGAAGGGCAGTGTGTTCATATCAAAATACAATAAAAACTGCATTATGATTGGAAGATTATATAACCTGAAAGTACTGTAGAAAAAGTTCCTGGATAAAACCCCATCATATGATTACACAATTCTCACACTTTGGTACATGACTATATATGCCCTTAACCCTTTTACCCCCAAAGGACGTACTGGTACGTTTCACAAAACACATCCCTTTACCCCCATGGACGTACCGGTACGTCCTTGCAAAAAAATGCTATAAAAAAATTTTTTTTTCATATTTGTAATAATTTTTTTTAGAAAATTCAGGCATTTTCCAAGAGAATGAGACCAACCTGACCTCTCTATGAAAAAAATTAAGGCTGTTAGAGCAATTTGAAAAATGATATTTTAATTATAAAATAAATTTTTGAATATACTTACCCGGTGAATATATAATAGCTGCAACTCTGCGGCTCGACAGAAAACAAACTCAAAAAACTCGCGAGCGATCGCTATGAAGGTTGCGGGTGTGCCCACCAGCGCCAACTGTCGGCCAGATACCACTCTTGTATGTAAACAAAACCTTCAATTCTTCTCGTCCCGCTGCGTCTCTATTGGGGAGGAAGGGAGGGTCATTTAATTTATATATTCACCGGGTAAGTATATTCAAAAATTTATTTTATAATTAAAATATCATTTTTAAATATTTAACTTAGCCGGTGAATATATAATAGCTGATTCACACCCAAGGAGGTGGGTAGAGACCAGAGTTAATTATGTTTACAGCGTATAAGCTAAGAGTTTTTTCATTTTGACAGTTATCAATATAACAAAACCAAAATATATAGGTACCTGGTAAGGAAGTTGACTTAGACGATTACTCTGCCTTGTAAGTCTGTCTTCCTCACGGAGCCCAGCGATCCTCTTAGGATGCTGAAAGACTCCCAGGAGCTGAAGTATCAAGGGTTGCAACCCATACAACAGGACCTCATCAAACCCCTAATCTGGGCGCTCTCAAGAAATGACTTTGACCACCCGCCAAATCAACCAGGATGCGAAAGGCTTCTTAGCCTTCCGAACAACCCATAAAACAATATTAAAAACATTTCAAGAGACAGATTAAAAGGATATTGGAATTAGGGAAGTGTAGTGGTAGAACCCTCACCCACTACTGCACTCGCTGCAACGAATGGACCCAGTGTGTAGCAGTCCTCGTAAAGAGTCTGGACATCTTTTAAGTAAAATGACGCGAACACTGACTTGCTTCTCCAAAAAGTTGCGTCCATAATACTTTGCAGAGATTTATTTTGCTTGAAGGCCACGGAGGTTGCTATATCTCTAACTTCGTGCGTCTTAACCTTAAGCAAACATCGGTCTTTCTCATTCAAGTGAGAATGAGCTTCTCGTATTAAAAAAATCTGATAAAATATGACAAAGCATTCTTTGACATAGGCAATGAAGGTTTCTTAACTGAGCACCATAATGCCTCAGATTTCCCTCGTAATGACTTAGTACGAGCTAAATCGAACTTAAGAGCTCTAACAGGACATAATACTCTTTCCAGTTCGTTGCCTACGATCTCTGATAAGCAAGGAATATCAAAAGATTTAGGCCAAGGACGAGAAGGCAGTTCATTTTTGGCCAGGAAACCAAGTTGAAGTGAACCAGTGGCTTTTTTCTGTAGAAAAGCCGATGTTCTTACTGAAGGCATGAAGTTCATTGACCCTTTTAGCCGAAGCCAAGCACACTAGGAAAAGTGTCTTGAGGGTGAGATCCTTCAGGGAGGCTGAATGTAATGGCTCAAACCTGTCTGACATGAGGAACCTTAGGACCACGTCTAAGTTCCATCCAGGAGTTGCCAAACGACGTTCCTTAGAGGTCTCGAAAGACTTAAGGAGATCTTGGAGATCTTTATTGTTGGAAAGATCTAAGCCTCTATGTCGAAAGACCGAAGCCAACATGCTCCTGTAGCCCTTAATCGTGGGAGCTGAAAGGGAGTGAACCTTTCTCAGATGTAAAAGAAAATCTGCGATTTGGGCTACAGAGGTACTGGACGAGGACACAGATGCTGACTTGCACCAGTCTCGAAAGACTTCCCACTTCGACTTGGTATACTCTAATGGTAGAAGCTCTCCTAGCTCTTGCAATCGCACTGGCTGCCTCCTTCGAAAAACCTCTAGCTCTTGAGAGTCTTTCGATAGTCTGAAGGAAGTCAGACGAAGAGCGGGGAGGCTTTGATGGACATTCTTTACGTGGGGCTGACGTAACAGATCTACCGTTAGAGGAAGACTTCTTGGAAAGTCTACCAGCCATTGAAGTACCTCGGTGCACCACTCTCTCGCGGGCCAGAGGGTAGCAACCAACGTCAACCTTGTCCCTTCGTGAGAGGCGAACTTCTGCAGTACCTTGTTGACTATCTTGAATGGTGGGAATGCATATAAGTCCAGAAAAGACCAATCCAGTAGAAACGCGTCTATGTAGATTGCTTCTGTATCTAGGACTGGAGAGCAATAGATTGGTAACCTTTTGGTCAACGAGGAGGCAAAGAGGTCTATGGTGGGTTGACCCCAAGTAGCCCAAAGACTCTTGCCCACGTCATTGTGGAGGGTCCATTCCGTGGGGATCACCTGACCCCTCCGACTGAGACAGTCTGCCAAGACGTTCAAGTCCCCCTGGATGAATCTAGTCAACAGGGAGATGCCTCGAATTCTTGACCATAAGAGAAGGTCCCTTGCGATCTCGAGCAGCGTGATGGAGTGTGTGCCTCCTTGCTTGGAGATGTACGCCAAAGTTGTGGTGTTGTCTGAGTTGCCTCTACCACTAAGTTTCGAAGAAGCCTTCTAATATCATCAAGGCCAAGTGGACTGCTAATAGCTCCTTGCCGTTGATGTGCATGCTCTTCTGACTTGAGGTCCACAGACCCGAGCATTCCCGACCGTCAAGGGTCGCACCCCAAACCCAAATCCGACGCGTCTGAGGACAACACGTGGTTTGGGTTCTTGACTGCTAGGGATAGTCCCTCTCTCAGACTGATATTGCTGTCCCACCATTTCAGGCATGCCTTTACTGGTTCGGAGACTGGGAATGATACCGTCTCTAATGTCTTGTCCTAGTTCCAGTGAAAGGCTAGATGGAACCGGAGAGGCAGAAGGTGTAGTCTCCCTAGTGAGACAAACTGCTCCAGGGATGAGAGAGTCCCTACGAGACTGTTCCAACTCCTGACTGAATAAACGTTTCGTTTCAGCATTAGTTGGACTTCGAGCAGGGCTTGACTGCGAATCTCCATCCCCAAATATAGAATAATCTGGGATGGGATCAGTTGGGACTTTTAGGTTGACCAAAAGTCCCAACTCCCTGGCCAGACTCAACGTCCAATGTAGATCCTGCAGACAGTGAAGACTGGACGATGCTCTGAGAAGCCAGTCGTCCAAGTACAGGGAGGCTCGGATCCCTGATAGATGGAGGGATTTTGCCACATTCCTCATGAGCCTCGTAAACACGAGAGGCGCAGGACTGAGGCCAAAGCACAGGGCTCGAAACTGGTACCCCACATTCCTGTAAACAAACCTCAGAAACGGTTGGGAATCCGGGTGTATAGGAATGTGGAAGTATGCCTCCTGAAGGTCGAGAGAGACCATCCAGTCGCCTTCCATAAATGCTGTCAAGACAGCCTGGTAGACTTCATCGTGAAGTTTGTCTTGACAATGAACACATTGAGCGCACTTACCTCTTACGTACTCCTGCCGTGAACATGGCTGCCAAATCATGGAGCCATCCCTGAGGGACTTGTTCCTGCAGAGAACGTGGCTGTCAGATCATTGGAGCCATCCATGAAAGCCTTGTTTATGCATGACATAATTGTACAGCAAAACTTCAAAGGCTCGAAAATAACTGTGAAGTCGACCTGTAAAATCTTGGAGCGTCTCATGGCCAAGCGCCAGGGAGAGTCTATGAGGTTTGAGAAGTCTATCTGGGCAGAGGCAGGAACTCCCAAGCCGAGAACTTCTCTCGTGTCATATCAGACTCTCGCTCTATAAGCCAGTTTAAAAGAAGGGAAAGCAAAGGCTGTCTCCCCCAAACTCCTCCTGGTGATAAACCAGTCGCCTAGCAAACGTAAAGCTCTCTTGGAAGAGCGAGAGAGCACTAGCTTATAAAACAACGGCTTCGAAGTAGCTAGGCCTAGTGTAAGCTCTGACGTTTAGGCGAACGAGGAGCAGCAGTTACAAAAAGATCCGGACAAAGATCCTTAAAAATCAGCATGATTTATTTAAAGTCCATAGAGGGCTAAGCAGCTTTAGGCTCCTCTCCGTCTGACAGAGTCCTCAAGGGAATATCAGTAGGAGGGGGAACAGCAACTTCCTCATCTGAAGGAACCTTGTCCGATAATAGCCGAGTCTCAAGCAAGGGAGAGACCTACCCTGGTGGCAATGCTTTACAAGCAGAGTCCACACGCACTGGTGCATTAGTAGCGGACCAGGACGCAACGTCATGTAACTGCTTGACAGTCTGTGAACTGTCAACAACAACAGGTGCGTGAGACCAGGACGCAACGTCATGTAACTGCTTGACAGTCTGTGAACTGTCAACAACAACAGGTGCGTGAGGACGCACAGCGTCCACTCGAGACTGCTTTGACCGCCTAGACTGAGCAGTCAAAACAACTCTAGAATGCGGAGGTTGACGCTCAGCGTCAAAACAAGTCAACTCCGATTGTTAGCGAACGTCCTGAACGTCAACAGGAGCATCAGCAAGTGGCCTAACGTCCAAATGTGGCTGAAAATCCACACGAGACCGCATCGAGTGTGGTTCTAAACAACCTGACTGACGTGACTTGGCTACGCCAACGTCAACAGGACGCACAAAGGAACGTTAGGGTGGCTGAAGGCCAGGATCTCGATGAGATAAACGGCTAGGCTCAACGGACTTATCGGCAGAATAGTCTTCCATAAGGGAGGCAAGCTTATTCTGCATGTCTTGCCGTACAACCCATTTAGGATCAACGGGAATGGTTGCGGTAAGAGACGAGGGTAACGTCTGTGACCGCAAAACCTTGCCTACAAAAAGACTCTCGGAGTCTGTGTTACGCTTTTGTTAGGCGGCGAGCAGTCTTCCGATGACTGCATAGGGTCAGAGCTGTCCTAATGGTTAAAACCAGGACGCTGGACCTGTCCTGAAAGGACTGACTTTCGCTTAAAGGGCCTCGAAACCTTGTTCCACGGTTTCTTATGCGAAAAGCCTTCGGATGACGAGGAGAAAATCGTCTCTCTCGCCTTATGGTAGGGGTGATCTTGGTAAGATACACCCGATACCATAGAGGGAACGTCTGTTCGCTGATCAAGGCCTCTCGAACCCATAAGTCGTACGACATTACTTCTCCCCTGGGCTTGGGAGCTTGCAAGAGGTCCCGGACTAGGCGAACGACAGGCACGAACAGACGAACCCTCGGTCGCAACACTGATAACACTTTGCGCAATATCACTTTATCACTACGATTTTCTGTTTAGCACTTATTTCACTGAAATCGAATTTTTTAACAATTCACATTAGGTATGAATAAAACTGATTTCTACCTGAAGCACGCAATTCTACCCTCATCAAAAGGTTGTAATTGCGAAATCAGTCGTATAATGTAAGCACATTAATACCAGCAAAAAACAGTAAACATATTTTAAGATAAAAAAATCAGTGGCTGGGGAAGAGACTAAACACTAGTTCATTCAAAACTACGTTTTCAATCTCTCACCGTACATTGCCTTGGGACGAGAATAAAAAACTAAAAACGTTTTATCCTTTCTCCCCGTACAGAGACTAGGGACGAGAGTAACTCGAGAACAACGTTACCCGCTTGGGACGAGATAAAGATCGGAACGTTTTCTCTCCTCTCTCTCTCTCCCTCCGTCTCTATCTCTCTCTCTCTCTCTCTCTTGATTTCGCACCTAAGAGAAGAGCCCACTTACGTTTCGTCAAAAAAACAGGTTATTTGACCAAAGGAAAAAAACTGAAAGGTTTTTCAATTAAAAAGTTCCTTTAAAATAGAATTTAAAACATTTAAGCTTTGAAAGAAGAATGAACAAAACGTCAGAATCGATTTACTCTCTCCGCAAAGTGAAACCGTGATTCTCTCTCTCTATCGTAACAATAGAGCGCACGTAGCATAAATAAACTAAACGTTAGTTCATCTTTGAAACAGTACGAAGACTATTCAAAGAAAATCTTTCATAAAATATCTATTAAAAAAATATTCATTTAATAAGTTTTAAATCATTAGCTCTTTAAAAGCTATTTACGATTGAAAGGGCTCAACGTTGTTTAACTTCGGTTTCCAAGTTAGGACCGCCTACTCTCAGGAAAGGTCGCAAATAAACAAATCATTAAAATTTATTTTGATGTTTATTATAAATGGAAAGCTAATCGAAGAGGCCTAAAAAAGGCGGTTGAGATATAAAATATATAGAGGAAAATCTATAATTAATTTATAACGTGATAAGATAATTGCTAAAAGCCTAAACACACTTCCGTACTGAGGGAAGGGTCGGCCATTTAAAAGTCAAGGAAAGTCCAAAAAACAATCCAAAGTCATCAAAAATTAAATCTATCCAAAAACGAGTTCAAGATTTAAGTTGAAGATAAAACACCTGTAGCGAAAGCTCAAACCAAAATGAAGTACTTCACCAAATATGTTAAGAAAACTCCAGGTTCTACAGCGAGTATGAATACGTCTTGTCGTCAACGTCGACAGAGAAGAATTGAAGGTTTTGTTTACATACAAGAGTGGTATCTGGCCGACAGTTGGCGCTGGTGGGCACACCCGCAACCTTCATAGCGATCGCTCACGAGTTTTTTGAGTGTGTTTTCTGTCGAGCCGCAGAGTTGCAGCTATTATATATTCACCGGCTAAGTTAAATATTTAAAAATATATACTGCAAAATGTGCTGGGGAAAAAATAACCCCTTGGGGGTTAAGGGTTGGAAATTTCCAAAGAGCCTGGGGGTAAAAGGGTTAAGCTAATTAGTTATTCATCTAAGTTTTCATTCATCATCAACTCTAACATTCATAATGTTTCCTTCCCTCACACAATCTTGTAAAACTGAAGTACTATACTTCATCATAATGTAATTAAGAAACACTGCTTAAGATAAACACCAGTTCTCTTCCTATGGTTAAACTACAGAATCTATGTTTAATAGCCACACTGATATAAACTAAGTCCAATCTGATGCACCTGATGTCGGACTATGTCCGATTAATAGTCGAGTACAGCATGAGCTCACTAGCAGAGTGAAGAAATGAACTGTTTCTCACCTTCACAGTATTTCAAAGTCTTTTCTTCTATAAATTTGAAATTTCAAGTACAGTACAGTAATGGCAAAGCAAAACACAATTACTTAACCCTTTAACCCCCAGCCTATTTGGAAATTTCCAACCCTTAACCCCCAGGGGATTATTTTTTCCCAGGACATTTTGCAGTATATTTTCTTTAAATTGCTCTAACAGCCTTAATTTTTGTCATAGAGAGGTCAGGTTGGTCTCATTCTCTTGGAAAATGCCTGAATTTTTTCAAAAAATTATCAAAAATATGAAAAAAATAATTTTTATAGCATTTTTTTGCAAGGACGTACCGGTACGTTTATGGGGGTAAAGGGATGGCTTTTGTGAAACGTACCAGTACGTCCTTTGGGGGTAAAAAGGTTAAATATTTTGTAATATAAGCGTAGTTACTGTACTGAAATAAACTGTGCAACTAAAGCAATTTGGTGCTCAAACAATATATTAAATGTTCTGATATAAACATATTTAAAACAGGAATAAAGAATAACAAGAAAGCCCTACTAATAAGTATTCATACACAAATCTCAACCAAAGTGTGCATAAAAACCAAAATCATTGTGCTTAATGGTGATGTTTGCCAGATATATAGTATAAGTCAATATTAAAAGCATGAATCTGGTATCAAACCCCATTCAGGAAGAAAGTTTGAATAAAAAATTACGATCTAAACTTAACATAAAAATGTATCAAGTTCTTTAATGTAATTTCTTTTTTTAAAAACCCTGTCAATTAAATCAGCTCATATTTGTGGTCTTCGTGACTCATAGCCACACTAATTTCTATCACCAAGACAACAGAAACCTCCTGCTGACTTGGCGGAAACTCCACCCTACATGCACATCCACGGACCTTGAAATTAACGTAATAAAAGAAGTAAATATACTAAAACTACCATAAAATAAGAATATATGCCTTTACCAAACTTACTCCTAAGGCAGTATCTACTGTGACCATTGTTCACCTATATCAATTTGCACTACTCACTGCTTTTAGTCCTGTTTCACATAAAAATAAGCAATGTACTTATTTCATTACTCACTCTCTAACAAATTCATATGAAGCATTCATTGTCTTAAACTACCGTCATTAAATTTACACTGAAACATTTCCATTATATTCACAATTCTTGTGTCTACTTGTATATTGTTTAGAAGGCAATTTGCATTATTCTGACAATTGCCCGTATTGGTAGCTGTTACTTTACTGTAACTCGTACCACACTAATAAACTTTAAAGGCTAAAATTGCAGTCACCAGCTATGCATTAGTCTGACAATTCCCCATATTGGTAGCTGTTACTTTGTTGTAACTTGTAACAAACTAGTAAACTTTTAAGGCTAAAATTGCTATTAGCAGCTACATAAAAATAAACTCTGCAATTACATTGTGCTCTATGCTAAGAATATAAATATTATTCAAGCCTAACATGTTCAACACTACTATCAATTCCAAAAATTTTCCAGGGGTCAGAAATTCAACAATAAATTATTACGGCATACCAGTTCACGGAATTCAAGGATGCCTATTATATCTGCAATCAACTGAATAAATAAATCAAGAAGTCTAAACAGTGGACAAATCTCTTAATGAGAACAGGGTGTAAATAATTTTAAATAACTTCATAATAAGATTTTAACAAAATAAGAAAAGTTTTAAGGAAGAAAATATAGAAGAAGAATTTTGTGGCACCTCAACTTAACAGACATCAACTCACAGGATTGTGGAATCAAATAATCGTATTTCATGCCTATTAGAATATTCTGAGAAATATGCAAACCATATTGGATGAGGAGGAGAATGTAGTCATTGAAAGCCAGATTAAATATGCAAGAATTGGTTATTTACTTTCCTGGATGACTGCCCCATCATAAATGCTCTCCTTTCACCTTGTATTCCCTTTCCATAGTTCATTTACATATATCAATTGTGTTGTAAACGCTGTTGCGCTCTGTATAATGTAACCCTGATTTTAAAAGTACCGTACAAAAGAGTAGTTTTTTGTGCTACAGATTCTTAAAAGTTACAAAATGCAGAGCATTGACTGTTCTTGATTAATTTAATTATATACTGCATAAAGTATTTTCCTTTTAAAGTCAAGATGCCATCCTTTTTTAATCTTGTAACATATGTTCTAAATTCTAAGTTATGTTGGTTACATAAAGAGCATTTCCATTTTTCTTCTTGTATATTAAAACTCTAATTTGCAGCAGTTAAGATACTGTCATGTACCGAAAGCAATTGCTGAATTTACTTTTGAAAAATTAATTTTTATAAACAAGGCATCATACCAAGTTTATTTTGCAAGGAAATGTTCCAAAGACCAAATATTTGTAGCCAAATTAAATATAATTACTCTCGTGTTTAGATTAGCAAATAATTAATGAATGTTAAGTGTACATTGAAATCTATAACCCTAAGTACTCTCTAAGTTAAACTAAAAGGAACTCAAACCAATGTGACAAATAATTTACTAAGCATATATAGGGAGCTCTAACCAATACGACAAATAATGTACTAAGCATATATATGCAAGATGAAAACAAAATAATAAAAAGGATTAATGTGCGTTTAACAACTTGAAACAGTATAGCATACTAAGGGGACCAAGGAATTAATACAGTACTACTAAGTCCATAAGAATGTTTTTTTTCATTTGGCCAGTCATCCCTCCTAGACACTAGGATTGCTATCTATCTTCCTACTGGTGTGATCATAAAGGTGTTTGACACTGTGATCTCTTGTTGTTCTACTCCAATAAAAAAATATTCTCAAACAGCATCCAGTTAATTAAGGAAATATGCTATCCTTAAACAGACTTCCATCAGTGTTTATAAGTAAATCTACATCCAGTCTAGTAAAGAAATAAACTTCCATTAAATATTAGTCACTAATGACATTTAAACACAAAAATTATTTCATTCTGTCTCCGATATATTTTCATAACGCATCGATGATATATCACCATACCCTTGGTGATAATTTTGTGGGAAAACATACTAATCTCAAATATACCACATTAGAAGCAATTTATTTTACCGATAAGTCTTTGAAATTTAATATAATATTAATTAAAGTGAATGAGGAAAATAGCTATGAACAGCAATGGAGTGTTGAGTAGGCTACAAGTCAACCCTTTCTTATAACGAGCCTATAAACCAAGCTGTCTGTTAGATTGAGGTGCCACTGTATTTGAAACGACAGAACAGTGATAGCCAAGGTTGACCAGTTTACAAGAGTAGAATTTGACACCAACTGTGAAAGAAGCACCGTTTGGAAAGAAATTCATCACGTGTCACACTCCCCAAAAAATCCCAACATGCAATAGCCAAGATCGAGCTACCTTTAAAGTAGAACCACAGCTCTCTACCTGGACATGTATGAAATAATGCAATTAGATTGTGAATCATGAAGAGTGACAATTCAGTAGTGACTAAAATGAAACATTTTAAATATAAAAGAAATAAAATTAGCAAAACTGCTGCTGCTTTAAATTACTAAGGAGAATTTTTTCAACTATCATTAAATGAATACAGAAGATTAAAAGGAGAAGCAAGAAATATTCAGTGACTATAGTATAGCAAAAGCAATTTTAAAGTAATAAAACTATAAGAATAAAAAAACACTAAATAATTAACACTAATAATGAACCAAATTAACAACTAACCAAAAAGGGAAATAAAAAAATTCATGAACAAAACTGCAACTACAGGTACAGTACCACTTACTTTTGAGGCTGGCTTCCGTTGTCCAATTGTGGACTTGCGAGGCTGGTTTGCCAATTTTTGAGCTTCATTGGCTGACATATTAAGAGCAGCCTCAACATTTGGAGCTTGTCCGTCTTCATCAGCACCATTGCTTAAATTGGCATTCTGCAGGACAAAAAGTAAGCGACACTCATAAAGGTATTAATCATACTTTTCAAACCTTTTAAAAAGTAGATACTCTAAGCTTTTTCTATGAGGCTTTCTATAATTGTAAAAATCTAACCATATCTAAACCTAACCTTACATTATATTATTTATGAAATTTTTATGTATATATGGTTATGTCATACAGACAAATCGAAGACAATCAGGTAATCTGATAATTAAAAACACCAACATCTGATACTGGATGAAGTGAAACTTTCTGGATAAAATAAAAAAAAAAAAAATTTTTCTTTGTTTGATCAATAAATATCTGTTAATAATGCTTGTGGAATGTACAATTCCCAAATACATATAAACATTATTGTTAAAACTCTGGTTTAAATCAAAACAAAGTTTTCATATTTTTTTTGCAAAATCAATGAAGATCAGTTTCAATAATACTTATGGGATGTACAAATCTCTTGATACAAATGGATAAATATTACTGCTAAAACTTTAAATAATCCAAAACCACCGGTACCTTTGCAATAATAAACTTGTATTGTTCCTTGGTGAACGTTGATTGTGAATGTTCAGTTTTATTAATAACTAATTTCTTACATTTATCAATCTGGTATGATATATTAATTTATTTCAATACACAAAGCAGGCATACAGAAAATTCAGATTCGAAGGCAATAATACACAATTTTGAATTATAACTACGGTAAGTTTTATACTTATGGGATGTACAAATCTTTAATACAAATGGATAAATACTACCACTAAAACTATAAATAATCCAAATCCAGCGGTACCTTTGCAATGATAAACTGGGGTGGGGATAGCACTGGGTCTGGGGAAGCAGGTGCGGCATTATTAACATGCTCCTCAAAGAAATCCACTTCCTTCTTTTCTTCCGTAGCTGCTGTATCTACATTTCCGACTTCAATATTAACCTGAGGAAAACCACTTCAATAAGCTTACATCAATTGATGAGTTAATAAAGTTGCAAAAATAACACTTACCTATGTGTATATATATATGGTTAAATTTTAATTATTCTGTACAAAAAATAAAACACTGCAAAACCTTTAGATGTTAGGCAGATTTGGATAAAGATAAATATTTTGCAAAGTTAATCTGATCATGTGAAAAACTTAGGAACATGCAAATAAGTAAAAGAAAGCCAAAATCATTAACCCACTGACTACAATGTGAATAAAAACCAACAGATAAAAGTCACTCGGTTGAATACAAACCTAGATCAGCTCCTTGGAATATGTTTATTATAAAGCTCATTATATTTCTTGCACCGTTTTCTTAGGGTTAATTTAGTACTCGATTTTACACGCCCCTTACAAAAGGTTCTGGTATTATCATGAATTTACACTGCAAAGTTTTAAAACTTTACTCAGGATCTCATTTCAAGTAGTTGTGCCAAATCTTCAACACAACTGAATCAACTCATTTAATAAATGTTTAACCAGCTGACACATTTTATCATGGCTAACATCAAGTTGCTGCTTTAAGATATATATCAGATAATATGTCAACAAGCCTCACAGTTTAAATGGCCAAGTTTCAAAATATAGTCTTCTGATCATTCATTTAAAAATTGCAATGTCATGTGGTTTACTATAAAGTATCGTCTGCATTACAATACTTTACAACGATAACATTGTCGAGCATAAGATGTTAAGAACTTAAGAGTTAACTATTTCCTCAAAAAAAATCAAATACAGGCAGTAGGTTAACAAAGGGCACCTGCCACCCGTTGAGATACTACCACATGAGAGTTATTGGGTCCTTTGACTGGCTAGACAGTACTAGATTGGATCCCTCTCTCTGGTTACGACTCATTTTTCCTTTGCCTACACATACACTCAATAGTCTGGCATATTCGTTTCACATTCTCCCCTGTTCTCATACACCTGACAGAAGTGCGATTACCAAATAATTCTTTTGCTCAAGGAGTTAACTACTGCACTGTAGTTGTTCAGTGGCTACTTTCCTCCGGTAAGGGTAGAAGAGACTCTCTAGCTATGGTAAGCAACTCTTCTAAGAGAAGGACACTACAAAACCAATCCATTGTTCTCTAGTCTTAGGCAGTGCCATAGCGTCTGTACCATGGTCTTTCCCTATCTTGGGGTAGAGTTCTCTTGCATGAGGGTACACTTAGGCACACTATTCTATCTTATTTCACTTCATCTTGTTTCTCTGAAGTTTTTATAGTGTAAATGTTATGCAAAATGTGGACAATTGCCAAATGTGTACATTTTGCAATTAATTTTGCCTATTGTGTACAATTTGCAGGCACCAAGCGCTGCAAATTTTACACATTAGGCAAAATTAATTGCAAAATGTACACATTTGGCAATTATCCACATTTTGCGTAACATACATATATATGAAAGACCCATTTGTTACTGTTCTTAAAAGATTTTAAATGTTCACTACTTCTCTTTAAGTTTATTTATTTCCTTTCCTTATTGGAGTATTTCTCCCTGTTGGAGCTCTTGGGCTTATAGCATCCTGCTTTTCCAATTGGGGTTGTAGCTTAGATAATGATGATGATGATAATAATAATAATGATAATTGATGATCTGGCAATGAATAATCCAGTGACTCCTTTATTTCGGGAATAATTATGGTAGCCCACCGAAAATAGCTAACTACACAATAAAAAAAAAGTTACTTCCGGCATTGTTGAGACTTTTAAACTTCCGAATTGTTAATATGATAGCTGTATTTTGCTATCACTTTGTTTACATTAACCATAAAATAGCATAACCCCCACCCCCTCACAAATCATCAAACTTTTAATTTTGCACTGTAAACATGCACCCGTTGCTAAACCCGTTACCTTTAGCAACCGCTTGTTATTTTACTGAAATTTTACTTGTACTTCAGTTAAGAGAAACCATCGCACTTGCTTTTATCACTAATTATCAATAGCAAATATTAGCCGAGATTTGTCATTTTGAAAGGGTACAGTCACCTTAGAATAGCCTCAAAAATATATTCAGGAAAAAATGTATACTAAAACACATAAGAATATTGAAGAGAAGCTAAAGAGAAAGCTTTCCTAACTACTACTCTGCCTTAGAAATCAAATCACAATTGCAGAAACAAGTACCGATACTTACTGGTATGCCAAAGAAAAGTTTTGCCGGGCAATATGGCAATACAAAGTATAGTATAAGTATATGACCTCATTAATCTGGAACCCAGGAAGTTGGAAACCTCCCCATGATAGCATAGAACTGAGAAGTAAATCTTTCATTGTAGAGTAGCTACTAGACATCACTTCAATCATCACATACTTCAGTCTCCTACAGCATGTGATAAGCTGTATCAAGTGTTGTTCCATATAAGCTCACATTATTTTATGTAACCCTTCATATTTTGTCTCCAATATAGTACAGTATACAGCAAGATTTCATCATATGTCCAGAGTATCGTGCGAGTTCATTCGCTAGATTGTTTTAGGCTAGACTACCAAATCTTGACATTTCCTTTCACTCTTCCTTCCCTAATTTCTATAAAGAAAATAATGCAGTGCAGTACAGCTATTTGTGTAAAAGAAAACTGATTTAAAAATTATTACAAAAATTAATATGTATTAAATCATAATTCATCAAAAAATGTTGATAGGAAAAAATAATGCAAACAGTTTCATATAATAACAAAACTACTACTTTTATTTTCCTGAATTATTACTGTATTAGCTAATTTCAGTAAATAAAGTATTGTAAACATACATTGTTCCTTAGTTTGTACTATAATGCATATCTTTTTCTAATATTAATTGTTCAACATTACCTTGATACTTTTGTGCGACTGATTTTGGCTGAGCTCTACTACAGAAAAATGAGCAAATTTCATTTCACTTAGTTGCATTTTGTCCACTGACTTCACTAATGTTATCAAGATTATGTGCCTTTATTTATAGAGATCAATATTTAGCCCTTTTACCCCCAGGCTCTTTGGAAATTTCCAACCCTTAACCCCCAGGGGGTTATTTATTTCCCAGCACATTTTGCAGTATATTTTTCTTAAATTGCTCTAACAGCTTTAATTTTTGTCATAGAGAGGTCAGGTTGGTCTCATTCTCTTGGAAAATGCCTGAATTTTCTCAAAAAATTATCAAAAATATGAAAAAAATAATCTTTATAGCATTTTTTTGCAAGGACGTACAGGTACGTCCATGGGGGTAAAGGGATGGGTTTTGTGAAACGTACAAGTACGTCCTTTGGGGGTAAAAGGGTTAAAAAATAATGTAACGTATTGCCAAAATCAAAACTTGTCAAAAATATATAACAGCAACTGCAAATAGACATGTCTAAAAAACTTTTAATGTTTACTGTACAGTACTGTAGTAGTTAACAATGTTCGCTAATTCTAGCAGGAGACTTCCTATAAATAAAAATGTTTTGTAAATTGGCAATAAAATGTATTCCTCCCAATTGTTTATTTACATCCTTAACTATATTTCTGGTACACTGCATCTTTAAGGTGTATGTATTTACTACAGCCTATATTTAGTTATTTTTAATGGTAAAAACTTGTCCAGTTGGACTTTCTTATAGACGGCTTCTTTCATGCACAGACAAAATTGGTACCATCTAGAAAAATTATATGCGAAACTTCACTTGTATGCGAGGCTAAGTACACATATTGCCAAAAATTTTTAAATTGCGTTATTTCTCCGCTCGCCTGCTCACCCCCAGCATGGCCTATAACGTGTTTCGAGTGATTTGAACACTGCATGCATAAAACCATGGGGGATTCATCCATGTGTTCTCTTTCAGAAAATTAAAAATTTTGTAAATCTGCATAAAAATAAAAAAATTTCCTAAATTTGCCCTTTCTACTGCTAAACCAAGTTTCATGATTTACAGCAATGTGTTGGTGAGAAGAGAAAAGGATTTAAACTTTTGGATTTTGGATATGACCACGGGAAAGATACCCGTAGACTTCAAACGTTACGAAAAAATGCCTTGAGCTTTCACAAAGATTTTTTGAAAAGCAAAAAACAGAATTTGTAGCAAGTAACGAATGGGTGAATCAGTTAAAAGAAATAATTTAATTACATGATATAAAAACATTACTAGGGAACTGACATCCCTAAATAAGGCAGCAGCAGGAACAAACCCAACCAAGTTAAAAGAAATAATCAAGAGGCAGCGGCTATTATAGTAAGCAAATCTTTTAACTATGACATGGCCAGTCCTTTCCGACTAAAAAAATGTCTAGCACAGCCCCCATCCACAAAAGCGCATGCCATGCACACGGATGAAAACGTAGAAGGGTCACCTGACCTTAGATCTTTGCAGCATTGCAACAGCCCACATGATCAAGCTAACAGTTGTTGACAGGTAAAAAAAAAACTACCTTGAATAAGGCACAGATAATACCTATACTATTCAAGAAGTGGTTTAACAACTACTTCACTCCCTAAGAGAATAGATGCTTACAAAAGGAAAGCATAGCCTAATGTTTTGGCTCTCTTTTCAACACTAAAACCTTTTGCTTGAACAAGAGATGAAGAAATGAGTGCTTCTTACATGACCATCCTTTAATTCTATCAAATATGGTAATCTTCATTTATAAACACTTGATACTGATTAATGTTTATTACCACGATATTTCAAATGGTGACAGCAGCTCTTTAATGACAGTGTACAGGTATTTCATTACTGTACCCAATGCAAATATGGTTCATAGAGAGTAATTCAACTCATGTCTAATGATGGCATATTTCACAGTGCACAAAATGCAGTTTAATATCTTCTTAGGAGTGTATGTTTATTACATGCTAGGTATCTTTTTAGCTGCTTTATATCCTTTTAAGCTATTCTGTATCTCTCTCTCTCTTCCTCCCTCCCTCCCTCACTCTCTGAGCAAGTACATTTTAGCATTTGGTAAGTGTATTTAGGAGATTGGTTCTGGTACATCAACATCTTTAAAGTAAGTATATTCTTAGAGACCAATATTATGGGCCTTATTCCAACTTTATTTTTGTGTTCTATAACTCGAAATCCAGAATTGGATGGTTCTATCTTCTATTGTTTTCTTACCACTATGACCAAGATGAAAGTAGAACCTCTTTTGTGCCTGATTTCATTGCTCACAATAAGGAGTTGGTATATTCTGTTTCTCCTACTGATTGTACATAGTTTTCTAAAAGTACTATTCCAGCTGTGACCAGATTGTGGAATGATCTTCCTAACGTGGCAGCTGAATCGGTGGCCTATGTAGTAACATCCCTGACTGGTGATCACCAGACTGGGGTTCAAGTCCTGCTCAAACTCGTTAGTTCCTTTGATTGCTGCAACCTCATAATCCTTGTAAGCTACGGATAGGGGGTTTGGGAGAGCCTATATGTCTATCTGCTGAGTCATCAGCATCCATTGCCTGACCCTAGCTTGGGTGGAGAAGGGGCTTGGGTGCTGATCATATGTATAGTATATATGGTCAGTCTCTAGGGTATTGTCCTGCTTGATAGGGCAATGTCACTATCCCTTGCCTCTGCCATTTAAGAGCAGTCTTTAAATCTTTAAAACTTCAGTTCAAACTTCTTGCAAATGCTTTCCTGTTCAACAGGTTTGCTCAAATATATTTTTATAGCTTATACACGATCGGAGTTGTGGGGAATGAAAGTGATGGAGAGACAGAAATTGAATGTGTTTGAGATGAAGTGTCTAAGGAGTATGGCTGGTGTATCTCGAGTCGATAGGGTTAGGAACGAAGTGGAGAGGGTGAGAACGGGTGTAAGAAATGAGTTAGCAGCTAGAGTGGATATGAATGTGTTGAGGTGGTTTGGCCATGTTGAGAGAATGGAAAATGGCTGTCTGCTAAAGAAGGTGATGAATGCAAGAGTTGATGGGAGAAGTACTAGAGGAAGGCCAAGGTTTGGGTGGCTCCGATACCTTAGATGACCGCGGAGGTAGCAGCAGTAGGGGATTCAGCATTATGAAGCTTCATCTGTGGTGGATAATGTGGGAGGGTGGGCTGTGACACCCTAGCAGTACCAGCTGAACTCGGTAAAGTCCCTTGTTAGGCTGGGAGGAACGTAGAGAGTAGAGGTCCCCTTTTTGTTTTTGTTTCTTTGTTGATGTCAGCTACCCCCCAAAATTGGGGGAAGTGCCTTGGTACTGTATATGTATGTGTATGTATACACGAAAGATCTATTCTGTCATTGTTACTGATCTTAATATATTTTATATTTCTTTATTCATTACTTTTTGTATAAAATTTATCTTATTTCATTCCTCACTAGGTTGCTTTCTCTGTTGAAGTCTTTGGGCTTATAGTATCCGACTTTTCCAACAAGGGTTGTAGGTTGGCTAGTACATACATACATATACCAAAGGCACTTCCCCCAATTTTGGGGGGTAGCCGACAACAACAAGAAACAAAACAGTAATAATAATAATAATTACATTATTTCAAAACCATCCACCTACTTAGGAACATTTTCTATCAATATACATGCTCTAGTAATTCATTTAAAATCCTGGTTGCAAATCTTTACGTAACTATTGTATTCCTTTTCAAATAATAATTGTAAATATCCATGAAAATGGACAATTCTATCCTCTTCGTAATACTAGGCAGGCAGTTAATTCTAATAGCCAGGCCTTCTCCATCATGAGGCTCAATACTACGCAGTACTCTAGAAGTTTTATTCTAGCTGTTACCAAGTTGTGGAATGATCTTCCTAATGGGGTAGTTGAATCAGTAGAACTTCAAAAGTTCAAAGTTGGAGCAAATGCTTTTTTGTTGACCAGGCGGACATGAGTCTTTTTATAGTTTATTTATGACATATTTGTTTTTGATATTGTTAATAGTTTATATATGACATATCTGTTTTGCCGTTGTTACTTTTTTTAGAATGATTTAATTGTTAATTTGTTCTCTTCATTTATTTATTTCCTTATTTCCTTTCCTCACTGGGCTATTTTTCCCTGTTGGAGCATTTGGGCTTATAGCATCTTGCTTTTCCAACTAGGGTTGTAGCTTGGATAGTAATAATAATAATAATAATAAACTAAGCTAAATTTCATAATGCAACAAAAACATTACCTGGCAAACCTACAATTACTGGAAAATTAAAAATTTGCATACACTTAGTTTAGAGCACTACCTACTATGCATTACTATTCTTAAGTAGCTTAATTATATAGCTGGATCCTTTTTCAGACCAATAGAAGTGGCAAAATTATTCAACAGCATAAAGAGAAGCTGTGAGGTATATTATAACATCTTGGCAATACGACAATTCTATCATCACACGTATGAAGAAATAATTTAAATAAACCCTTTCATAACTTTTTAATAAATCCTCTCTTTTAAGTTTCTAATACAGCATGGTACGCAATACTGGGTTCTATAAATTCCTAAATGTGAATGTAACAATCTTAACCCTTTTACCCACAGGCTATTTGGAAATTTCCAACCCTTAACCCCCAGGGGGTTATTTTTTTCCCAGCACATTTTGCAGTATATTTTTTTTTTAAATTGCTCTAACAACCTTAATTTTTGTCAGAGAGAGGTCAGGTTGGTCTCATTCTCTTGGAAAATGCCTGAATTTCCTCAAAAAATTATTAAAAATGACAAATTCGAA
The DNA here is from genome assembly GCF_036898095.1 of Palaemon carinicauda. NCBI lineage: Eukaryota > Metazoa > Arthropoda > Malacostraca > Decapoda > Palaemonidae > Palaemon > Palaemon carinicauda. Next base: position 134,817,412 of record NC_090734.1, read on the forward strand.
GATAATTTGTATTTTTCCTAACCATACAAACCTTAGCTATTTACAAAGGGTTATTACTTTTAGCGTAGCTGAAATGGCGAGCCATTAGAATTTAACGAGGGTGTATTACCCCCGCGCTAGTTAGCGGGGGGGTAGGGGAGTGGTAGCTAGCTACCCCTCCTCCCCCTCACACACAGGTGAATACTCACTTTCACTTAGAGGTAGGACTTGTCTTGGGGGACAGGGCTGGCGGGCAAATATGTGTAAATAGCTAAGGTTTGTATGGTTAGGAAAAATACAAATTATCTTCGAATTTGTCATTTGTTCCGTAACCGAAATACAAACCACGCTATTTACAAAGGGTGACTTATCCCTTAGGAAGGGTGGAAAGTCCCCAGCCATACTGGCTTTGGCTTTACCCGGGGACTCAGAATCCGAGTGAGTCGCACTCGAGAAAAGGAGTCCCTGCACCTCACAAGTTCCTTGCACCGCAAGGAACCATGTGGCCTACGTAAGCTTGTGTGTGAAGGAAGAAGTGTGACCCGTCTTAGGCAGTTGACCTGGAGTTCCAGAAGGAACTCTGGGTTAAGACGTTCCCAATACCACCTCGTCAGGGTATGGGGGACGCGACAGTATTGACTCAATACTCGGAACACAAGGAAGCATGGTTTACCTGCAGAGGTTCGAGGTCAGCTATGCAGAGACCAGGATGCTGCTTCCCCGTAGAGGGGATGATGAAGAAAGAAGTAAGGGCCAGACATACTTCTTTCGTTCATGCAGACTAAAACCTGATAACAATGCCCTCAACCTTCTGCTACCTGTCCAAAAAGGAGCCTGAGGTTAGACCAGCTGTTGTGTAGCCACCACAGAGCGATAGAAAACGTATCGAGACTCCTGTGGGTCACGCCCTGCAGGAAGCGGGCTGCGAAGGTCATCAGACGCTTCCAGACTCCAGCTTGTAGCACCTGCGTCACAGAGTAGTATTACTCGAAGGCGAGGGACGTTGCGATGTATCCAACATCGTGCTGTAGGGCGACGTGACGGGGGAGGGTCTGAAGACAGGTCGAGATGAATGTCCTTGAGTCCGGGCTGAAGAGGTATACTGGTGACTCTCCCCCCATGTCCTCCTTGTGTTCCCAAATCGACTGCAACTGAGGCCAAACTGCAGCTGTTCCCAGCGCTAACCTCTCGATTCCTGTACTGGCAAGAAAGAGAAGGTCTTGGGACATCAGACACAGAATGGAGGCTCAAAATCTTGAATGAATCGGACCGAAGGGTCGGGACCCTCAGATTCTGAGTCTAGCCAACAACTCAGGAGCGAGCCTGAATGTTGCCTTCCCCTCTTCCTTAGAAAGGGGGGGAGTAGTAAGAGACCAAGAAGATTGCTTACACACTGGCCGTGGCCAGAGTGAGCAGAAGACCCAGGGCGGAATACAATCCGAGGCCTGTCGTAAAAGGGTCTTGAGATCTCTTAAAGGACTAAAAGTCCGAGCCATGCTCCAAGTTGGAGGTCTTCCTCCGACTAGGGCAGGGACGATCGTAGCTTCGCATGAGCGAGGATAGATCCAGCGGGCAGGAAAAAGTTATTCCTTTAAGCCTGAAGGTCAGGGAAAGGCTGAGCGACAGGCTTCATTGCCAAGAGCGGAAAGGAGTTTCCTCCCGCCGAAAGGCAATAAGACCGTTATTGCTGGAGAAGAGGCCTCACGGGAAGAGGTATATCTCCCACGGCACCAACCACCTTAGACTCTTCACTTTGCCTGGGAGACCCCTGTGGATGACTATTGCAGATGACGCGACCTCCGTACCGCGACTGTAGCGGGTTGTCTCTTCTAGAGGAGGAAGCGTAGTGTCTCCAGGCATGAAGCCGAAGCGACGCCCCGGTTCGGGAGAGATGTCGCAGTGTGGTTGCTTGAGTAGTCTGCGCCGTGGGAGAAGCTCTCCCGGGAGTTCCGTCAGGGGAAGCAGAGGGTCCAGAAACCGTTCTGCACATAGTCCCAGTGGAGCTCTCCCATTGAAAGGTTGACAGACAACCTGGTTTTGTTGAGACCCATTGTCCGCAGACAAAAAGGAGGGAAGACGCAGGCGTCGAAGTTGTCCCACCATCACCGGAATGCATCTTGCCAGAGTCTCGGGGTCTGAGACTGGGGGGAAAACTAGCGGAAGCTTGAGGTTCCAAGCTGTCGCGATCAGGTCCCCCAGACCAGCACTTGCTGGTTACCCAAGGTCAAAGACCCCTAGGTACACTCTCTCTATTAGGCTCTGCTCGGATAGTCTGAGAGAAACATTCCCCTGCCTGGAATGAGAGAGCCGATGGTGGAATTGAGAGAATCTCAATCATCCCGATATCTCTACTGCAAGATGTGAAGGTGTGAAAATGCGTCCCCTGCTGGTTAGCATGAAGTCGACACGCAACGGGGCGACTTGGCAGGAGCGGTAGGATCTGAAGAGGGGCCAGACTAAGGCCCTTAAGCCTGCCTGAATGATGGAGAGGTATCCTTCAGGTCTTGACCATAGGCCTGGACCGGAACATGCCCCCCCCCCCTTTCCTTTGACGAGTCCGAGAACCGCATCAAGAATGTGGGGAAAGGACGAGAATATCCACTACCATCAAGAGGCTCCATAGGTCAACACCCATTGCAGGTTTAATAGTTCCGCTGGTCCCATAGGGCCAGGGAGTCCGGTTAAACATTGCCTGAAGCCACCGGAACTTGGATCGCCCCACATGGAACTTATCCTGAGGCGACCGTTCGGACTATAAACGGGTCAATGAGGAAAGAAGAACTAGGAAACGTTCCAAGGTAGGGCTGAAAACTCTGCTTGACTGAGAACAGGTACTGCGACTCTCCTCAGTCTTGCCACGGTGAACCGAAAGGAAGGCTCGGAGGATGTGGTAACAGAATCTGGCGTCCCCAGGTGGTCACCCATCCAAGTACCGACGTTGCTTAACCTCGCTGGACGGACGAGAAGTGGGGTTTCCAACGTGGTAAGGCGGTTGACTCAATATCATGGCCAGATACTCCAGATGTTGAGGCAGAGGAAGAGAAGGCTCCAAGCAAAATACCATGAGCCCACACTCATGGTCAGCATTCGGAAGCTTTTCCCGGCGCTGAAGAAGGTCGAAACCCGAGCCTACCGGAGTTGACCAGCCCTCCAAACAGCAGAGGAGGCGGAAGTCTGCACCTGAGCGGCCAAGAGGAAGGCAGGGAGAGTTCTCTGGGGAAACAAACCTGCTATGCCACGGCGGGATAGCCACACTGCATCATAAGCAGGAATACTTGCAGTTTAGGCTGAATTCGACGAGCACCCTGGAAGATGGATGGAATGGAAACTGAAAGTACCCGTCCTTCCGATCCAGGGTTAAAGGAGTCCTGTCGCCTCGTTACCAGTCTGATCGATTCTGCTGGTCTACGCTGGCCGAAGTTTGTTCGACAAACTTGATCAGGGCTGAGAGGTCGACTATGGACATCCCCTCTCAGATCCTTCCTTACAAGAAAGGATCGACTGAGGGGGCCGGGGGTGAAGCCGTCGATGATCCTAAGGAAGACCTTCGCCTAAGGTATGGATCATTCTGCCCAACCGGGCAACTCTGCTGATGCTATGGCATAGAGGTTCAGAGACACTGAATTCGCTGACAGAGACGGCAGGCGCGATATCCTTGGCTACTCACAGAGATTGTGCGGGAATGGGCATCGGGAAGCTGTCATTCGGATGAGTAACCTTAAGCATCCTCCCAGCGAAAAAACCTGCAATCCTAGAGTTCGTGAACTCCTTTTAGGACTATGCCCCCCCGGGGGAGTCTCCCGTGCCATCTGTTCCTGACAGGAGGAAACTGCAATTGGACACCTTGTCCCAGTTGTCGTAGCCGATAACTTAGGCCGACGTGGTTGAAAGAAAAGGGAGCTGGAGCCCTGCAGAGTCTGGAAGAAAGCGCCTTGGAGGAGTGAAACCGGAAGTCGATTTACTCCGCACAGCAGATGTTTAAGTCTCTGTCCTTGGGCAAAGACAAAACTCTTCTCAAGGATGGAAGGGTGTCTGAGGTCGTTGACCTCCACAGATGAGACACCCGAAGGAAGCCTTCAGTCAGTGCGTCCAGATGGTACAACATCGAGCTTGTCCGCAAGTAGATACTTAACGACGAAAGGCCAAGGTGCCTGAGCTCGAGAGGAGGAAAGTACCCTTGATCTTCCTGTAGCTTCCTTGAACCAAACCTCGGGCCGTAACCGAGGAGGGAAAGAACCTGGTAAGCTCCCAGAGGAAGAGGTAAGCAGTCACCCCTTGTCCGATGGAGAAATCTTCAACGGAAAGCCCCCCCGCCAAAAATCCTTCCAGGGCGGGAGAAGGAGAGAGTACTCGTGCAGGAGAGGGGACCCTCGAGACCGACCTCTTGGGAACCAACTTCGCCCTGGGGGAAGTCACCACGAAGTCCACTCCTCTCTTTCTCTTCAGCGTAGGAGAGACAGCCGCTGGTTTGTTACCCTGGCCGGTGAGTGCTGGTTTCATAAACCTCATTAACGCCCGTGCCAGCGGATCAAACCATGTCTGCTGCTCCAAGGACACAGAGTCCGAAATCCTCGCTAAGGTGAAAGGGATCGGGCGATCCTTTGGAGAGGACACGACGGTTCCTGCCTGAAAAGAAGGTGGGAAGAATGCTGTACTGACCTGTCTTCGTCCTGCACTACCAACCTGTGCTTGGATGGAGGTGATCCCGAGTGCCGCCTAGGAGCACGCGTCCCTGCTGCTACCACCGGCTGTGGAATTCGCCGCGAACTATGGTCGCGCGAGGGCGAACGGTCGCGCAATGGCGAATGGTCGCGCGGGCGCACAGGCGAGTGGTCGCGCGGGCGCACAGGCGAGTGGTCGCGCGGGCGCGCAGGCGAGCGGTCGCGAGGGCGCGCAGGCGAGCGATCGCGCGGGCGCGCAGGCGAGCGATCGCGCGGGCGCGCAGGCGAGCGATCGCGCGGGCGAGCGATCGCGCGGGTGCGCAGGCGAGCGATCGCGCGGGTGCGCAGGCGAGCGATCGCGCGGGCGAGCGATCGCGCGGGCGCGCAGGCGAGCGATCGCGCGGGCGAATGGGCGTGACGGCGAGGGATCGTGCTGCCGCGTAGGTGAAGAAGATCGCTGGCGGTAAGCGATGGCGAGCAGCATGTGTAGGTGAATGATCGCGTGATAGGGTGCGATGGTGATCAGCATCCGCAAGAGGGCGAGCGTTCAGGGTTGTGCGATGAGGAGCAGCATGCGTAAGCGGGCAATCGTGCAGGGTTGTGCGATGGCGAGCAGCATGCGCAGGTGAATGATCGCGTGAAAGGGTGCGATGGTGATCAGCATCCGCAAGAGGGCGATCGTTCAGGGTGGTGCGATGAGGAGCAGCATGCGTAAGCGGGCAATCGTTCAGGGTTGTGCGATGGCGAGCAGCATGCGCAGGTGAATGATCGCGTGAAAGGGTGCGATGGTGATCAGCATCCGCAAGAGGGCGATCGTTCAGGGTTGTGCGATGAGGAGCAGCATGCGTAAGCGGGCAATCGTTCAGGGTTGTGCGATGGCGAGCAGCATGCGCAGGTGAATGATCGCGTGAAAGGGTGCGATGGTGATCAGCATCCGCAAGAGGGCGATCGTTCAGGGTTGTGCGATGAGGATCCGCAGTTGAGGGTCGCGCGATGGCGATCAGCATCCGCAGTTGAGGGTCGCGCGATGGCGATCAGCATCCGCAGTTGAGGGTCGCGCGATGGCGATCAGCATCTGCAGTTGAGGGTCGCGCGATGGCGATCAGCATCCGCAGTTGAGGGTCGCGCGATGGCGATCAGCATCTGCAGTTGAGGGTCGCGCGATGGCGATCAGCATCCGCAGTTGAGGGTCGCGCGATGGCGATCAGCATCCGCAGTTGAGGGTCGCGCGATGGCGATCAGTATCCGCAGTTGAGGGTCGCGCGATGGCGATCAGCATCCGCAGTTGAGGGTCGCGCGATGGCGATCAGCATCCGCAGTTGAGCTAGTAGCTGGCGAACCATGTTCCTTCAGAAGTGTTGGAGAACGTTGGCGTGCCAGCTGTAACACACGTGGGCGATCCGGAGATCGCTGGCGAGCTGATGATCGCTGACGAGCTGATGATCGCTGACGAGCTGATGATCGCTGACGAGCAGAAGGCTACGCGTGGAAGCCTGCGCAAAGAAGAAGAGTCCTTGACCCCGACCTGAACCGAAGTTCTAGATCGCGAGGGCGAACGTGGGCGCACAGGGCACATAACAGGAACCGCAGGGAAGATCATCTTGAAAGCGCTGACGAACAGGAGAGCGCTGACGAACAGAAGGGCGCGCAGGAAAACCCTGACACGCAAGGGAAGAACCCCCGTGGGGGCAACCCTTTGCCCCGAAGGGATCGTTGTCCGCCGGGAGACTGATGTCCGTCGGAAGACTGATGTCCGTCGGGAAGACCGTTGTCCGTCGGGAAGACCGTTGCCCGTCGGAAGACGAGATTAGACTGCTGTCCATCTGCACCAAGACGGAAGATCGAGAAAAAGAAGTTGTAGGCTGCAAACGGAGATTCAAAAAGGCGCCTCAAGCATCCTTATAGGGAGATGAGAGGCCCTTACGACGAGGCGGACGGAGGGCCTTACGGCGAGGGAGGCCAACAGCAACAGCAATAGAAGAAACCTCCGAAGAGGAGTCTCTATGAGTGTACTCTCTCGCGAACGAAAGAGAAACACTTCGTGGAAGAGACTGGTCAGCCAGTGACCTAAAAGGGGCAATCCTCCGAAGAGGAGCTCCTGCAGTTGCCCAGCCCCTTGAGCGAAACTGCAGGTGCGACCGCTCAGCACCAAGAGCATAGTCGCACGAAAAAAAGGCAAGAGAAGAACCCCCCAAAAGAGGAAAAGCTCAAGCCTGGACAGGAAAAAAACTTCCCTCGGAAGGAAAGTTATCCGCCCAAGGAGGCAAGCCTCCTGACTGTTCTAAAATGAACTGGAGAGCTGTCCGTCGACACGGGAGTACTACCAGTAGAAGGAGACACGCCCCTGACGACAATACAAGGGGGGAGGCAGCAACAGCCGAATCCCCAGGACTCAACCAGACAGCTCACACCGTTGCTATATTACAGAAACGAACTAGATCGGTAACTGTAAAAAAATAAAAAAAAATAATATTAGTACACATTCATTCCCCCGGGAAGGCTCCGAAGAGGAATCCCGAGGGAAAGGAACAAGAATTACACAACAGGCACGTGCCCTCACAACCACTTACACTCGCGGAAGGAGAGCTGTAACCAAAACAGAATTATAACAATTATAATTATGTAACTATGTAATTATGTAATTTAAAAATGAATGAACACTAAAGAAAAAACGAAAACCCCGAAAGGAATCGTTCTACAAGCTGAAAAATTAACAACTACAATTAGATTCATAAACTAATTGAGACAAAATATACGGCGTAGCAACCCCACCCACACGGGAAGGAAGCTACAAGGGCGTAGTAAAACATAGTAAAAGGGTGAACGACCTCAAGAGAGAGAGAGAGAGAGAAAGACCGAAGTCAAACTCGATCGCAACCCATAAAATTAGGCCGTGGTGGCCTAACTGCCGAGGCCTCCACGTAGATATCGTACACTACACACACACATCTGAAAAGGAAACTTACTTATTTCTATACTCAAATATATATACAAACATGAAAACATGTTTACATATATATTGAGTAAAAGAAAAGTAAGCGATTAAGTAAAGACAAAACAGACAATGGCTGCCAAGCGAGGATCAAGACAGAGACGTCTGTCACAGTCCGAGCCAAAAGTGAAAGTGAGTATTCACCTGTGTGTGAGGGGGAGGAGGGGTAGCTAGCTACCACTCCCCTACCCCCCCCGCTAACTAGCGCGGGGGTAATACACCCTCGTTAAATTCTAATGGCTCGCCATTTCAGCTACGCTAAAAGTAATAACCCTTTGTAAATAGCGTGGTTTGTATTTCGGTTACGGAACAAATATGAAAAAAAAAAAAATTTAAAGCATTTTTTTTGCAAGGACGTACCGGTACGTCCATGGGGGTAAAGGGATGAGTTTTGTGAAACGTACCAGTACGTCCTTTGGGGGTAAAAGGGTTAAAATTCAAGAAAATTTACAGTTCAATCCTCTAAATAACAGCAAACTGTCAATATCTTCACCTAGCACAATCATTCCTTCGTGTAGCTTGCAAAATGTTATACCAATTAAAAAAAATACAAAAATAATTTCAAACAGTAATATTTTCCTCTTCAACGAAACACCCAAAAAACGAAGGTGACCTTCAGCAGTGGTAGTAACCACACCCATTATTTCCCAAGTCAGACAACCACACCACAAGTGAAAAATATATGGCACATGTAAGAGGGAAGTTGATGAAATCCACAGACTGCCGTATCTCACAAAACACACAGCACATTCAAAAAGGAGTTTTGTAGAAAGTGATAAAAAAAGTGGTTACAAACCAGGCACACAAGCAATGTCACCTGAAATTATTTTAAATGAAAATCAAACAAGGTGCCAGCACAATGCTTTAAAAACTATCTCCCTCTGGCATCACCTTTTTGTCAGCTTGTGAGGACGAGGTTGGTGCAGCAGCTGGATGTATCCAATTGCTCAGTCCTACCATACTTGCCATTTTTAGAACTTCTTCGTAGTCTAAGTCCATCTTCAGTGTAAAAAAAGAAGAGTACTTTTCTAACTTGCAAGTAAAAACCCTGGTGATACTGAATCATGTAAAGTTGGATGGGAAGAACAGTTTTGCATTTTGTAGTTTTAGAGTATTCACTAGAAGCAGTCTTATTGTAAAGTTAATTTCTTACAAGTCAGTTTTTAATCTTTTGGACTACAAAAATTGCTTAATTACACACTAAAGAAAATAAGGAAATATTGTTGCCTCTTTCAAACATGTGTGTCTTAGATATAGTTTCAGTGTACAGTGCTGAAGTTTTCGTCTTTCATTTATGCAATTCTTGAAAACTTGAATGCAAGTCTTCGTGAAATTATTTTATATACTCCCTTTCTTACCTCTCCCACACATGCAGAAACTGTCAATAAGCCAATATCCTTGACATTCATTAAATTTCAGAGTTTCTTTGAGTGGGGGGGAGGGGTCTGCTCTTCTAGTCAAAACAGAAAAATACTTACACTAATGATTTTTTTAAATTACTGCCTCACAACTACCAATACTTTACATATATTGTGCAATCAAGTTAGGCATGGCATCTGCTGTCCTCTGAACTGCTAGTGTGGAACGTGAGGGGTTAATATTCATTCACATCTATTTGAGTAACAGCCAATAGTGTAAAAGTATTTACTACATTATGTAGTAGTTTTGAGGAATTACAAAGCACTGAAAAATCTTCCTTCATTCTATTTATTGTGATTATTAATTAACTTTGATGTTTCTGATATAATGATAGCTTAATATAAAGAGAAATACTTGCATACCAAAAATATTTTCCAATTCAAACATCCAGGTGTATAGGAGACATACTGTATAACTAACTACAAGTATGATTCTATAGGTCCTTAAAGAAACCACAGCTCTATTCCTTATCTATAACGAGTCATTAAAAATGCTTCAATAAAATATAAACTCTTTAAACTATCCTTAGGCGATGCCTGAGACTTACCCTAGTACCATGAATCCTCATGGCCTGCTGAGACATCTGGCTAAGTTTTTCTCGATACAGCTGCGCTGCTCTGGAGTTGTATTTCTGTTGAGCATCGGTAGTTGTGCAGTTGTGTTGACGGAAGAAAGTACTCTGAAAAAGACAAATTTTCCATCAACAGTTCATTGCGACCATGAAAAGCGAGTACAAAAATAAAATAACCCTGTGTTATTATTATTATTATTACTTGCTACGCTACAACCCAAGTTGGAAAAGCAGGATGCTACAAGCCCAGGGGCCCCAACAGGGAAAATAGCCCAGTGAGGAAAGGAAACAAGGAAAAATTAAATATTTTAAGAACAATAACATTATAATAACTATTTCCTATATAAACTATTAGATAGAATAGTGTACCCGAGTGTACCCTCAAGTAAAAAGGACACCCATGCACATGGAATAAGTAAATTATAATGTAAATAGAGATAGAAACTCAAGTTACAAAGATGACAATGATACAGTACTCGTACTTTCCCTACTTTGCAATACCTAATAGTCATGCCTTCTCCATCATGAGGCTCAATATTACACAGTATTCCGGAAGTTTTAGTCCAGCTGTGACCAAGTTGTGGAATGATCTTCCTAATTAGGTAGTTGAATCAGTAGAACTTCTAAGGTTCAAACTTGTGGCAAATGATTTTAAGTTGAACAGGTTGACATGTCTCTTTTTATAGTTTATAAATGAAAAATCTGTTTTAATGTTATTACTGTTCTGAAAATATTTCAATTGTTTATTACTTTATATAAATTTCTTTCTTCACTGGGCTATAATTCCCCTTTTGGAGCCCTTGGGCTTATAGCATCCTGCTTTTTCAACTATGGTTGTAGCTTAGCTAACATCTGTTACTGAAATTCTAACAACTTAACTTCTTAATGAAAGTTTATAATGATCATGTGTCGATTCTACAAGGACACGCCTAAAATAACTTTGGCAGAGACATGGAAAATGGTGCTATAGGTTTTAAGGAGAAAGAAAAACATTTAACAGTCTTTAGAGGCTGCAAATGCTTTGTGAACTCAAATAATTACATTATTGTAAGAAAAACCTGAAACAAAAAAATTGAGAAATTTGGAACATTTGCTCATGCGGTACGATACAAAAGTAAATGATGCAATAAAATATTACATTATTGATCTTGGAGATGACAAAAAAAAAAAAAAATTAACTTGGGTGACAATAACATTTACACACTAGAGGCAAAGGATTATCAATTAAGAAGAAAGAGAAGAAGAGGAAACTCACCATAAGGTACATGGAAGATTGAACTTCTAGGGTAAAAGAACAGTACCATATTTCTTTAATAGGCCATCCTATGGTGTTAGTTTAGAAGAGTTTGCAATACCTAAATCACTACTTTCAGGGCCCATAGAGCACCATATCAGTTCTGATATTGACTTCAGTGTTAAATGGCTGGCTTGGTGACCAAACTTACTCATATGTACACAATACGTAATAAATCCTTACATGATAGATACGTAACAATACTTTTTAACAAACACTTATGGGAGATACTACTGCGATAAAGGATGCTAAGTGTGAGAGACAGAGTCAGCCAAAGTAGTAGTGTAGTACAAGAAGGAAACAGGAGCAAAGAAGCCATCAAGCTGCACACAGCAGTCCTAACTGAGACAATGCAACAAGGATCAGCAAAGAATCAAAACTTTATTTATAATATTACAAGGATCTCCATATGTGGAATACTGAAAACGCAAAGACTGAAGGTAGATTATAGGACCTTCATACCAGCAAAACGCATTTAGTACTTCCAAATGGTGTATCGTGCAGTGTTCGGCATCTCCATCTTGAAAGGAGTCTGTTGGACAAACTTGTTCACGAGGGAGAGGTCAATGTCTGGTCGCCATCTCGCAGCCGTCTTCGCCACCAGGAAAAGAAAACTGTCAAAGCCTAGAGAACTAACCTGTATGACTTCTATCGCATTCTTCTCCAACATTTTCTTCCGCTATGACTGGAGGGCAAACACTTCCTGGAACTCAGATGGAAAGAGTTAAGGTCACTGGTGCCAGAGTGAGGGGATGACCTCCAATACCCATCGTTTGGCTCCATGGTACTGCCATCTTGTCAAACAGTATGACAGGCATCCCCCATTTGAGGCAGCTGCAGGGGGGAACTACTGATCTGTGTCCCTTTCCTACCTCTACCCATCAAGGTCGGAAAAAAGATGGTGGAATATCAACTTTTTTACAGGTTGAAGGGACTGGAGATGCAGACCTGGCCCTAGATGTTTTTAGTAACTTCCTCAGCGCCAACTTCAGTGGAGCAGGTGTTGCTGCTCACATGGTTACTTTTGAAGTGGCAGGCCCATTAAAGGTAACAGCTCGATCGAAGAGGAAGTCTTGGTTCACCTTTGAATAGATATCTTGTAGTTGGAACAGGATAACATTCTCCAGCCCCGATGTATTCCTTAACGAGAAGGCATCCAGCTAATCTATGTGCATCGCGAAACAAGAAAGCTACCAAGTGTTTCCTCTTTTTAAGACCAAATTCACCCTTAAATTAGCAGATTAACATTTTTACAGCTTCTCGATTGGAAGAGAAGAGGGGTCAGTATTCTCTGTTTGAATGACTCAAGCATTGAGAATTTCACGGACCAAAGATACAAGAATTTATATCATCTAGACCCCAACAAGGAAACTCTGAAAAACAGCTCAAGGAATACAGTACTGCCCTTAATAGGAGTCAAGGCTGCCACTCCAAGGTCATCGAACTGTCAGATGAAAGTTAATACCTTCATGAACAAGGACTTAGTCTCGAAATTCTCTGTCTCCGTAGGTGAGGGTCGAGTCGAGTGCCAAAGGGTCGATGAAGTCCAGAGATTCCTACCCGCCTCACGAGAAAGGTCGTCTCAACATGTTCCATAGGAAATTCTGACTCCTTTGAGTGAAGCAGGGAGGACACCATCTGACCCCATAAAACCTGGGGTGGCACACTTTGTTTTCCAGTCCATCTAGATTGTCTAAGCAACAGGTGCTTGTACCGCTCAAGGACAAACAGCAAACGACAACAGACAAAACACAGAAAAGATACAAGGCGAAAAAGTTTAAATAAGCCAAGTCAATAGAGAGAGTAAGTCAGTAATACTCGGAAATTTAAGACAAAGTGGCTGCTCAGTGATCTATGTAACTAGCACCACTTCATTATAGATTTTACCATCAAAGTTCCAGCTTCGCTGAAATCATAACCTAATTAACGGACGGTAATTTGTATTTATGTAGGAACAAACAGTTATTTTGAACTCTCTATAATTAGGTACAGGTTTGTGCCAAGAATACCAAATAACTGGACTAACATAACTTCTTAGATGTTTAATAATAAAATCTTAAGTGCTTAAACCTAAACAACTCAATTCTAAGTCATATTTACCGCATTGGTGTTGCCACCAAGCTGCATATTGCGAAGCTGTAGCCATGTCCAGTTTGTATCTAGCTGTGTGGACCGAACAAATGTTAAATGAACACCTAAACTACGATGGACAGCTGAGCAGTCAATGCAGATAAAGACTCCATAAGTTAGAGAGGCCCACGTTGGATTTTTGGCATTGCAATCAAAACAGACCTGAAACAAAATATGTAAGCATTAATAAAACAGAATCACTTAATAACTCATCATATAATAATAGATTACATACATTGACAAGTTAAGAATAAAGAGCGGGTAACTTAGTACCACACGTAACTTTTCTTGTAGTATATAAGTAATACTGTACTTATCACACAAAATATATCTATAGAGGGTAATACTTATCACTCGAAATATATCTAATATCTGATATATGATTACATTATCTTTACAAAATAAGTAATACCAAAAAGAAACAAATTTATATGATAAATAGCAGTGGATGACCATTTACAGGAAGATATGGCTACACATTATCATTTGAATGACTCACCAGTAGTGTACATCTGGATTTACTAATTAATAGGCAGTGATGCCATAAGCTGGATCTTTTTAATTCACATATGCTGTGCAGGGATCAGGCTGTTGTTCTCTAGTCTTGGGTGGTGCCATAGCCTCTTCACAATGGTCTTCCACTGTTTTGATTTAGAGTTCTCTTCCTTGAAGGTACACTCAAGCATGCTATTTCTATCTTGTTTCTCTTCCTCTTGTTTTTATGAAGTTTTTATAATTTATGTATGATAGATTTAATTTAATGTTGGTAATGATCTTCAAATATTTTATTTTCATTGTTATTACTTCTCTTTTACTTTATTTATTTCCTTGTTTCCTTTCCTCACTGGGCTATCTTTCCCTGCTGGAGCCCTTGGGCATATAGTATCATCCTTTTCCAATTGGGGTTGTAGCTTAGCTAGTAATGATAATAACACTACATTGAATTAAGGGTGACAAGTGTCTTCCCTATAATATCTTTCAAAGTGACACAGAGCTATATCTTCATAGCTATCATGAAGAACAATAGGAAAACAGTACCTTTAACAAAATCAAAATGTTTAAGTATCAGTAATGGTATGACAATCAGGAAAAATATCTAATTTTCAGACATCTCTACTTTTTATAACTATTAACCCTTCCCCCCTTCCCGAGTCCCTTAATTGGGCATATTGTCTTCGGAAAGCTGAAAATACCTATGAATCGCGAGCATAGTAACGTTATGACAGGTGTGAGGTGATCTATCCACCCACCCACATGCCTGGCAGAGTCAGGTGTCTCAACCAGCCTCAGGACTAAGGGTTGGGAAGGATATTCATTAAAAATAACCAGGACAAGGAAAAATAGGAAATATACTAGGATCATCTTCCCAAGTAAATATCATCCCTCCCACCCCTATACAAGGATAAATCAGTCAGGGGAGGTTCTTGTTGCTTGGTTGAGCGAGAAGAACAATCTACTGTAGACTCTTTCGTAAAGCACGAGTTCCAAGCGGCTACCTCCTCCAAAACTATTTCTAACAAGTTATTGAATACTTAGATCAACACCACACTTAGAATATGAAACAATTCTACTTACACCTCAGAATATGAGGCAATTTGTTATATTTTTATCAGTACAAATGTACCTTATTTTTCACCTGCTCTTCATATTCCTTTGGAAAAAAAAATGGATGAACATTTGATCTTTTTTTATACCAAATTCTTTTAGCAACGAATCAAAGTATCAAAGCATTACCGTTGAGCAATACTTTTGGTTCTTTATTGTTTTATCAGGTCTATTACATTCGTATTATGGTGGTACCATTTTAATCGAGTGTTTTCTTTCCAATTTTAATACCTATTTAGCTTAATAAACGATACAATATTTTTATTTCTACAAAATTGGAATTTGCTATAAGAAAAGGACATGTGTTGACTATTTTGGTATTTTTCTCTGTATGACTAACGGGAACTGAGCCATAACTTGTATTGATCGACTAAAATTTTAACATCATTTCTTGTGAGTCCATTGTTCACTTTTGGGGAACTGATTGTTGGTTACAGCTCGTGCGATGTTTGCATTCACTTTTGGCAGGTCCAATTTTTTTTTATGATGTGACCATTACAAAGCTTTTTGAACCAATTAACAGCTACCAAATATTTATGCACAAGTTCTTAGATGTTCTACAAAAGCCATTTTATTCCACTACACTTCAGTTCCAGCATGATTATCGTCACAAGATGATGTCTTCCACAGGGTAGTTCAACATATTTTGACATCTAGCGTACTTTCATTTATTTTGGTTATTGACTATGATTAAAACACACTCCGGTCAGCATATACCTGAAATAATGACACAGATGGTCGAGATGCGTAGCATGTCCATCTGTCGCTTGCCATACAGTAACCGAGAAGCTATATGATATGTTTATTTGCGAGCAAAGGGAGCCACAGCAGCGCAAACGTCACTTGAGGGATGTGATATTAATTACATGCAACAAGAGCAATCACAGATTTCAGATCTCCACCAATGAATATTTCCAACATTTTACTCAAGTCTACTGACGAAACACTTCTTTTTTTCATAGTCTGACTGTAGATGAATCTACTGTAACATTTAACTAAAGTCTACAGACAGCACATACCCCTTTTCATATGCCATCTGTAGATGGGGAAAAGAGCAATGTTGATCTAGAATCGTGACTTTGAACCCTGTCACCACCAAAATTTTATGGTTTCTTACGAGGCATATCTATCCATTGTTGAAATTTGGTAAAAATCCAAATGCGTCAATTTGTTTCAACGTAATCTTTAAAATTGTGAAAAATGCAAATCTGGAATCGGATCATCTCCAAATGTTAATGGAATCGTCCATGGCCTAAGATCTGTGTGGGGCAGAAATTTTGTCAAACTGTCAATTTGTCTTGACATTATCTTTAAAATGGCAAAATATGCAAGTCCGGATCCAGATCATCATGAAAATTTAATGAAGTCATCCATGACCTAAGATCTATCTGTGGTAAAAATTTAGTCAAAATCCGTCCACACACAGACATATAAATAAATAAACCATCTTGATTTGATAACCTCCTTGGCGAAGATAATTATGATAGTTTAATAGTGACCCATGCAGCTGGCATGCGCAGCAATTCCATGTACCGATTGCCAGAACTGAGGGCAATGAGATACTTTTTCACCAGTGTAGCAAGATAAAGTGAAGCAGATCAATTAAGGGACATGAGGTAATTATGAGGCTTTAATTTTGCACCACTTAATGGTATATTTCCCCAACTGGTTATCTTGTATTTACTATGCATTTCTGACCACCATTAATGCTTCAGATCACTAAATTTTTGTGTTTCCCAACCCCATAACCCTGGTTTCCTATCCTTCATAACTTATTATATGGGGGGCGGGTAGAAAAACTTACGAACAGTGGTTTAACCCAATATTCAGACAGAAATAGATAAAATGTTATTTTTATTAATAAAATAAATTTTTGAATATACTTACCCGGTGATCATATAGCTGCAACTCTGTTGCTCGACAGAAAAACCTACGGTCAAAATACGCCAGCGATCGCTATGCAGGTGGGGGTGTACATCAACAGCGCCATCTGTCGAGCAGGTACTTAGTACTCCAAGCAAACAAAGAACCAATTTTCTCCTCGGTCCACTGGGTCTCTATTGGGGAGGAAGGGAGGGTCCTTTAATATATGATCACCGGGTAAGTATATTCAAAAATTTATTTTATTAATAAAAATAACATTTTTCAATATTAAACTTAGCCGGTGATCATATAGCTGATTCACACCCAGGGGGGTGGGTAGAGACCAGCATTACATGTTTACATTATTATGAGCTAAGTATTTTGTATTTCATTTTAGCAGTTATTCAAAATAACAAACATAAAATAAATAAGTACCTGGTAAGGAAGTCGACTTGAACAATTACTCTGCCTTTTTAAGTACGTCTTCCTTACGGAGCCTCGCGATCCTCTTAGGATGCTGAGCGACCCCTAGGATCTGAAGTATCAAGGGTTGCAACCCATACAACAGGACCTCATCAAAACCTCTAATCTAGGCGCTTCTCAAGAAATGACTTTGACCACCCGCCAAATCAAGTAGGATGCGAAAGGCTTCTTAGCCTTCCGGACAACACAAAAACAATAATAAAACATTTCAAGAGAAAGATTAAAAAGGTTATGGAATTAGGGAATTGTAGTGGTTGAGCCCTCACCCACTACTGCACTCGTTGCTACGAATGGTCCCAGAGTGTAGCAGTTCTCGTAAAGAGACTGGACATTCTTAAGATAAAAAGACGCGAACACTGATTTGCTTCTCCAATAGGTTGCGTCGATTATACTTTGCAGAGATCTATTTTGTTTACGTAAAGGCCACGGAAGTTGCGACAGCTCTAACTTCGTGTGTCCTTACCTTCAGCAAAGCTTGGTCTTCCTCATTCAGATGGGAATGAGCTTCTCGTATTAACAGTCTGATAAAATAGGATAAAGCATTCTTTGACATAGGCAAAGATGGATTCTTAACTGAACACCATAAAGCTTCAGACGGGCCTCGTAAAGGTTTTTAAATAGAACTTAAGAGCTCTTACAGGACATAAGACTCTTTCTAGGTCATTTCCAACCATACGATAAGTTTGGAATATCGAACGATATTGGTCAAGGCCGAGAAGGCAGCTCGTGTTTGGCTAGAAAACCAAGTTGTAGAACATGTAGCCGTTTCGGATGAGAATCCGATGTTCTTGCTGAAGGCATGAATCTCACTGACTCTTTTAGCTGTGGCTAAGCATATCAGGAAAAGAGTCTTAAAGGTGAGATCTTTCAGGGAGGCTGATTGTAGCGGTTCGAACCTGTCTGACATAAGGAATCTTAGTACCACGTCTAAATTCCAACCAGGTGTAACCAAACGACGCTCCTTTGTGGTCTCAAAAGACTTAAGGAGGTCCTGTAGATCTTTATTGTTGGAAAGATCTAAGCCTCTGTGACGGAAGACTGATGCCAACATGCTTCTGTAACCCTTGATAGTGGGAGCTGAAAGAGATCGTTCTTTCCTCAGATATAAGAGAAAGTCAGCTATTTGAGTTACAGAGGTACTGGTCGAGGATACGGATACTGACTTGCACCAGTTTCGGAAGATTTCCCACTTCGATTGGTAGACTCTAAGGGTGGATGTTCTCCTTGCTCTAGCAATCGCTCTGGTTGCCTCCTTCGAAAAGCCTCTAGCTCTCGAGAGTCTTTCGATAGTCTGAAGGCAGTCAGACGAAGAGCGTGGAGGCCTTGGTGTACCTTCTTTACGCGTGGCTGACGTAGAAGGTCCACCCTTAGGGGAAGTGTTCTGGGAACGTCTACTAGCCATCGAAGTACCTCGGTGAGCCATTCTCTCGCGGGCCAGAGGGAAGCAACTAGCGTCAACCTTGTCCCTTCGTGAGAGGCGAACTTCTGCAGTACCTTGTTGACAATCTTGAACGGAGGGAATGCATATAGATCTAGATGTGACCAATCTAGTAGAAAGGCATCTATATGAACTGCTGCTGGGTCCGGGATTGGTGAGCAAATTATTGGGAGCCTCTTGGTCATCGAGGTTGCGAAGAGATCTATGGTTGGCTGGCCCCAGGTGGCCCAAAGTCTCTTGCATACATCCTTGTGGAGGGTCCATTCTGTTGGAATTATTTGTCCCTTCCGACTGAGACAATCTGCCATGACATTCAAGTTGCCTTGGATGAACCTCGTTACTAGTGAAATGTCTAGACCTTTTGACCAGGTGAGGAGGTCCCTTGCGATCTCGTACAATGTCAGAGAGTAGGTCCCTCCTTGCTTGGAGATGTACGCCAAAGCCGTGGTGTTGTCCGAGTTCACCTCCACCACTTTGCCTTGAAGGAGAGACCTGAAGCTTTTCCAGGTCAGACGTACTGCCAGTAGCTCCTTGCAGTTGAAATGCATTGTCCTTTGACTCGAGTTCCATAATCCCGAGCATTCCCTACCGTCTAATGTCGCACCCCAGCCTACGTCCGATGCGTCCGAGAAGAGAACGTGGTTGGGAGTCTGAACAGTCAGGGGAAGACCCTCTCTAAGGTTGATATAGTCCTTTCACCAAGTCAGACAAGACTTTATCTTTCCGGAAACCGGGATCGAGACCGCTTCTAGCGTCTTGTCCTTTTTCCAGTGAAAAGCTAGATGGTATAGAAGAGGACGGAGGTGTAGTCTTCCTAGTGACACAAATTGATACACGGATGACAGTGTCCCTACCAGACTCATCCACAGCCTGACTGGGCAGCGTTCCTTCTTCAGCATCTTCTGGATGGATAGCAGGGCTGGGGGTTGATCGTCTTGTTCAGCAACGTCCTCATCAGAGGGTTCCTCATCCGAAACTGATGAGGAAACGGCAACGGAGTGGGCAACGTCTGACTCGCTGAATCCGGTCGCACTGGTGGATGCGTGACGGAGCCGGACGCAATATCATGGCACTGCTGCACAGTCTGTGAACTGTCAACAACCATGGGTGCGCGAGGAAGTACAGCGTCAACCCGAAACTGTCTAGACTGTCTGGGTTGTGCAGTCAACACCCTACCGGGTTGCTGAGGTTGACGCACTGCGTCACAACAAGTCACCTCTGCTGGTTGTTGAACGTCTTCCTAGTGACACACTGAACGTCAACAACCACCTCCGAGCGTCGCTTAACGTCAACGTGCGACTGGCAACCCACACTGGGTCGCATCGGTGGAGGAACCACCTCCACTGGCAGACGCGAGTAGGATACCTCAGTGTCAACAGGGCGCACAACCAACCGGTTGGAAGGTTGTTGGCCAGAAGGTTCTTCTCCGCATTTAAGTCCTCTATCAAGGACACAAGCTTGGACTGCATGTCTTGCAGCAAAGCCCATTAGGGTCTACGGGAGCAGGTGTGGCAACAGACGGGGTTAGCGACTGAGGCGGAACCATTTACCATCCCTGGAAGCCTTGTTATGTGTGACATAATAGTACAGCAAAACTTCAAAGGCTCGACAAAAGTTGAGAAGTTGACCTGTAAACAACTTGGAGCGTCTCCTGGCTAGGCGCCAGGGCGAGTCTACCAGAATTGAGAAGTCTATCTGGGCAGAGGCATGAACTCCCAAGCCGAGAACTTCTCTCGTGTCCTATCAGACTCTCGCTCTATAAGCCAGTTTAAAAGAAGGGAAATCAAAGGCTGTATCCCTAAAACTCCTCCTGGTGCAAAAACCAGTCGCCTAGCCAACGTAACGCTCTCTAGGAGAGCGAGAGAGCACTAGCTTAACAACAACGGCTTCGAAGTAGCTAGGCCTAGTGTAAGTTCTGACGTTTAGGCGAACGAGGAGCAGCAGTTACAAGATCCGGACGAAGATCCTTAAAAAATCATCATGATTTAATTAAAGTCCATAGGAGGCTAAGCAGCTTAAGGCTCCTCTCCAAATGACAGAGTCCTCAAAGGAATATCAGTAGGAGGGAGAACAGCACTTTCTCATCTACAGGAACCTTGTCCGATAAAAGCTAGGTTATCTCAGTGAGTCTCTCACTGGTGCATTAGTAGCAGACCAGAAGGCAACGTCATGTAACTGCTTGACAGTCTGTGAACTGTCAACAACTGAACTGTCAACCACAACAGGTGCGTGAGGACATACAGCACTGGTGCATTAGTAGCAGACCAGAAGGCAACGTCATGTAACTGCTTGACAGTCTGTGAACTGTCAACAACTGAACTGTCAACAACAACAGGTGCGTGAGGACATACAGTGTTCACTCGAGACTGCTTTGACTGTCTATACTGAGCAGTCAACACAACTCTAGAATGCGGAGGTTGACGCACCGCGTCAAAACAAAACAACTTAGGTTGTTGTTGTAACTCGCGAACGTCAACGGAGGGTTCCGTGCGTCGCTGAACGTCAACATGCGGCTGGCAGGGTACACTGCGCATGGGTGGCGGGACTCTCACAGCTGGAGTGCGGGAGAAGGTAGCCTCAGCGTCAACTGAACGCACAACCGTGGTTGGTTGTAGGCTAACGGGTGCAGCGTCAACCTTCTCCGCACGAAAGTCCTGCATTAAAGATGTTAACTGTGTCTGCATGGTCTGCAGCAAAGACCACTTAGGGTCTACAGTAGCAGGTGCGGCAACAGACGGTGTTACTGCCTGTTGCGGTACCGCTTTGCCTCTCTTAGGAGGTGAGCAGTCGTCGGAAGACTGCAGCGAGTCCGAACTGACCCAGTGGCTACAACTGGGCCGTTGGACTTGCGCGGAAGGGACCGACTTGCGCTTAATAAGCTGCGAGACCTTGGTCCATGGTTTCTTACGAGAAACCTCTTCCGCAGACGAGAAGTAAATGGGCTCTCTCGTCTTTGTGTGGGTGGGGCGATCTTGGGTAGATACGCCCGAAACCACGGAGGGAAAAACGTCTGTTCGTTGATCAAGGCCTGACGAACCCATAAGTCGTTCGACATTACTTTTCCCCTGGGCTTGGGAGCTTGCAAGAGGTCCCGGACTAGGTGAACGACAGGCACGAACAGACGAACCCTCGGACGCAACACTGTAACACTTTGCGCATATCACTTTATCACTTCGATTTTCTGTTTTGCACTTATTTCACTGAAATCGAAACTTTTACTGATTTCTACCTGAAACACGCAATTCTACCCTTCATTAAAAGGTAGTAATTGCGAAAACAGTCGTATAATGCAGCTCATTAATACTAGCAAAAAACAGAAAACATATATAAAGATAAAGAATTCAGTGGCTGGGAAAGAGACTAAACACTAGTTCAAATAAACTACGTTTACAATCTCTCACCGCACATAGCCTGGGGACAAGAATAAAACCCTAGAAACGTTTTACCTTCTTCCCCGTACAGCGACTAGGGAGGAGAGTAACACGAGAACAACGTTACCCGCTTGAACGGAACGTTTTTTCTCCTCTCTCTCCCTCCGTCTCTATCTCTCTCTCTCTTTCTCTCTTGATTTCGCACATGAGAGAAGAGCCCAATTATATATCGTCAAAAAAACATGTTACTTGGCTAAAGGAAAAAACTGAAAGGTTTTCCAAATAAAAAGTTCCTTTAATTTAGAATTTAAACCATTTAAGCTAAGAAAGAATGAACGAAACGTCAGAATCGATTTACTCTTACTGCAAAGTGAAATCGTGATACACTCTCTCTCTATCGTAACGATAGAGCGCATGTTGAACGTCCTGAACGTCAACAACTGCGTAGTCTAAAAAACTAAACGTTAGTTCATCTTTGAAAACAGTACGAAGACTATCAAAGAAATTCTTTCATAAGACATTAAATTTAAAAAGTCTTAAATTCTTTAAAGGCTAAATACGATATAACGGGCTCAACGTTGATTAACTTCGGTTCCAAGTTAGGACCGCCTACTATCAGGAAAGGTCGCATATAAACAAAACATAAAAATTTATTTTTATATGTTTATAATAAATGGAAAGTTAATCGAAGAGGCCTAATAAAGGCGGAGAGATATAAAATATATAGATCTATAACGTGTTAAGCAAAATTACTAAAAACCTAAACACACTTCCGTCTAAGGGAAGGGTCGGCCATTTAAAAGTGAAAGAGAGTCCATACTCTCTTTGTCACCATAATTAAATCTATCCAAAACGAGTTCAAGTTTTGAGATGAAGATAAAACCCCTGCATAGCGAAAGCTCAAAACTAGAATAGTGTACTTCACCAAATAGTTGTGAAAACAAATCCAGTTAGTAACAGCGTATTAGTAGGTCTTGCCGGTAGCCCGACAGAGAGAAAATTGGTTCTTTGTTTGCTTGGAGTACTAAGTACCTGCTCGACAGATGGCGCTGTTGATGTACACCCCCACCTGCATAGCGATCGCTGGCGTATTTTGACCGTAGGTTTTTCTGTCGAGCAACAGAGTTGCAGCTATATGATCACCGGCTAAGTTTAATATTGAAAAACACAAGATAAGAAGTAAGAAATACATATGATTCATGTATTGGGCTAGAAAATTGAAGTATCATATATATATTTATTTTTTTTAGAAAATTCCTGGTAGGCCAATAACAATTTACACATTTTTCACTTATTTTCTTTGTACATCCTTCTCGTAGAGCTAAGTACACCCCATTGGCACTGGCCTAGATATATCCTATAGTACTGAATTGTAATGGGTTAAAGAGTATTCACATAGGGAATATCAAATCTAGGGAAGTTTGGGGAACGGCAAATGCACCCGCCAACTAGTGTAACAATAGAAGAGGTTGGTAGGGGTCACCCGCCATGACGACAACCACACACACACGTATAAGAGTTGGACATGACTTAGCAAAATGGAATAAAGTAGAACTTGGTTGAGAACCTAACAAAGGGATGAGAGAGTCTTACGGTAAACTAAGGATACGGCGGTCCAAGAGGGTCGCAGCCACCCCACCCCAGTAAATAAGTAGATATTGACATGGCTCCTGGGTTAGGTATGGCGGCACATGTTCTGTGGTGTTCTTAGGTTTGATTCCCATTTAAAATGTGATTTTTCAGTCAAATTTTGATATTTAAGTCTAAAACTCTAAAATATATAGGTTCCCTTAATTTTCTGTATCAAAACAAGGAATAATACCCATTAAAACACCAGGAATATTTCTTATTTTATCCATTAGGAATATTTTGCTACAGTATACTGTATATTTAATTACTGACCAGGTGCGTCCCAACAAACTTCAAACACTCCTAGAACTCTACTTTATACAAGACTGAGATATCCTGTGTCTTCCAATTTACAATAAGAATCTTCCCACCAGTTTCCCAAATCTATACTAGTGATCATATCACAGACGGTACGTATGTACACCGCTGAGCAGCCAGGGCTACAGCAATTGATATTGAGAATCCTTCCGAAATGTGCCCATCGGCACCCAGTGTTAATGAAGAGAGTTTACGTGTATGTTGGTCAGTCAAACTAACACCAACTGTTCACTTACAAGTTTTTGCCCAGTTGTGGCTCGCTTCGCTGATAAATTAACAATCTCTTTGCTTTAATGTTCTGGCAAGCAGAATATGGTCGCGTGGGTGATTAATTTGGTGGGCAATAATTTTGTAACTCAATTACCATCAAAAACAGCTAAAACATATATATTTTACTTAATTTAAGGGGTTGTTTTCCTGGTGCTGTCACACAGAAAATCCCTGTCCCCTGCAAGACCTACACAATTTGTAGTATACATTCTGAAAATTTTTTTTTCATATAGCATAATTGGTTTGAACTGTCGGAGCCTTTGTATATCAGCGGCCAGTTCCTCATGCGTTCATTAAAGATGGACATCAAATAACCTAAACTTCCCCCCCCCCCCCTAACCTAACCTACAAGCTGTGTCCTTACCTAACGGGGGGGCTAACGCCCCCTGCGAACCCCTTACACTGCCATATTTTCAGTTAGATATTATAACACATACAGGTGGCCGCTATCATACATACACCCCGAACTGTCACATCTACGGTATAATAGCAAGCAAAATAAGCTTCAACTTTGAAGCCTTCTGTCTTTACGCCTCTTTTATAGACTACAAACTGAAAAAATAATTCTAATAGTAAAGAATTATCTTTATATAACCTTTCTGGCTTAGTAAAGAATTTAATATATCAATAAATAAAAACAGAATTAAGGATACGATCTCGGCTTAGACTAGCCACCAGAGCTCCCATAGAGAAAAAGGACCTTTCTAAAAGCAAGAAATATGGAATAAAATTATATATAAAGCTTTATCATCGTGATACTGATGAAAAACAGCCCTTCATATAGTAAATAATTGTACGATGTGACAGATTTTAATTTAGGCCTAAGCCAATGTCTAGCCTCATCCAAGGTAACCTTGCTAGGTTAGCCTTTCACCCAGCGATAAGACCCAGCATTCTTTAACCACACCGATGGATAAAATATTCATTACTGCACTGTATATACTTACTTTGTTCGTTGGTATGGCCCTTAATCGCTTAAAAACCGACTCAATGTCGGTTTTACTTGGAGCATTTTCTGCCATTTTGGTCGAATAAGTGACTGACGTGTGTTTGTTTACGTCATCTGCTACTGACTGTCGAACTTGCCGCTAGATGGCAGTTAGCTACACTTTCCTAAAACTGGGCCAAGCCCGCGAGAGTTGAAATTATTATTATTATTATTATTATTATTATTATTATTATTATTATTATTATTATTATTATTATTATTATTATTATTATTATTATTATTTGCTAAGCTACAACCCTAGCTGGAAAAGCAAAATGCTATAAGCCCAGGGGCCCCAACAGGGAAAATAGCCCAGTAAGGAAAGGAAAGAAGGAAAAATAAAATATTTTAAGAAGAGTAACATTAAAATAAATATTTCCTATATAAACTATGAAAACTTTAACAAAACAAGAGGAAGAGAAATTAAATAGAATAGTGTGTCTGATTGTACCCTCAAGCAAGAGAACTCTAACCCAAGACAGTGGAAGACCATGGTACAGAGGCTATGGCACTACCCAAGACTAGAGAACAATGGTTTGATTTTGGAGTGTCCTTCTCCTAGAAGAGCTGCTTACCATAGCTAAAGAGTCTCTTCTACCCTTACTAAGAGGAAAGTAGCCACAGAACAAATACAGTGCAGTAGTTAACCCCTTGAGCGAAGAAGAATTGTTTAGTAACCTCAGTGTTGTCAGGTGTGTGAGGACAGAGGAGAATCTGTTAAGAATAGGCCAGACTATTCGGCGTATGTGTAGGCAAAGAGAAAGAACCGTAACCAAAGAGAAGGATCCAACGTAGTACTGTCTGGCCAGTCAAAGGACCCCATAACTCTCTGGCGGTAGTATTTCAGAAGCAATTTTATGATATATAAATACTATTATATGTTATGCAAAATTTTGAATATTTATTTTGCCTAGAAATAAGCTATGACCAAGTTGTGGAATGATCTTCCTAAGCGGGTAGTTGAATCGGTAAAACTTCAAAACTTCAAACTTTTAAGCATTTTTATTATGTTGGACAGGCTTACAAAAATCTCTCTTTATAGTTTATGTATGAAAGGTTTGTTTTAATGTTGTTATTGTTCTTAAAATATTTTATTTTGAGTGGTCATTAATTTTCTTGTAGATTATTTCCTCGTTTCCTTTCCTCACTTGGCTACTTTTCCCTGTTAGAGCCCTTGGGCTTATAGCATCCTGTTTTTTTCAACTAAGGTTTTAGATTAGCTTATAATAATAATAATAATAATAATAATAATAATAATAATAATAATAATAATAATAATAATAATAATAATAATAATAATAATAATAATATACCAAACTTACCACAAGAGCTTGCCAAAATTGAAGATAGCAAGGTGTTATCACAACTGATTTCAAGGTAGAATGGGAAAAAAGTAAATATCAAGTATTGCATTAATAATGCTGTTTATGGTATAGGTAAAATAAGCTCAATTATTATAGTAGTAAGTATAAGCTTATAAGATTACCAGCCTATGTATAATGGGATAGAGTGCTCGCAAACTTATTTTACGGTGTGAGCAGTTAGGAACCAAGGAAGAGGACTATAAATGTTTTCAGAAGCAAGGATATAAAATAGAAATCCTATTATATGTTATATACAATTTTAGATACACATTTGCTTAGAAATAAGCTATTTGTCTCCTGGAAAATAATGATGTAAGAAAACTGAAGATTTGTCAAAATATAGATTTTTTTCTTGTATCATCAGTCTCTATTTTGTTTATTTGGTGGAAGGTAGGCCTATTGGTGACACACTCTCTCTCTCTCTCTCTCTCTCTCTCTCTCTCTCTCTCTCTCTCTGTATTTTGTTTATTTGATGGGAGGTAGGCCTATTCATGACTCTCTCTCTCTCTCTCTCTCTCTCTCTCTCTCTCTCTCTCTCTGTATTTTGTTTATTTAATGGGAGGTAGGCCTAATCATGATCTCTCTCTCTCTCTCTCTCTCTCTCTCTCTCTCTCTCATCCAGCATTCCTATTGGTTCCTTTATGATTTTCCATAAATTCTCTCTTCTTCTATTCCGTAATTTTTCTTCATATGACCGTTTCTTTCTTGTGAATAAATGTCTCATATATTATACATTTCTGTCTGATTCTCCTTTCTTCATTATCCAGTCATCATACTTTAAAGAATGCAGCTCAGACACTCGAATGCCTTACTTGTTCTCATCATCATCATCATCATCATCATCTCCTCATATGCATATTAACGCAAAGGGCCTCGGTTAGATTTTGCCAGTCGTCTCTATCTTGAGCTTTTAGTTCAATGCTCCTCCATTCATCATCTCCTACTTCGCGTTTCATAGTCCTCAGCCATGTAGGCCTAGGACTTTCAACTCTTCTAGTGCCTTGTGGATCCAAGTTGAACGTTTGGTGAATTCAAAGGGCGGAATTTCTTAATCATGCAATCTTATTATTCATGGACATTTTAATATTTGCATACCACACACGTTCGCTTAAAAAAAATCCCTTATATGTCGTTTCTATGTTACTGCTATAAATAAAGGTGAGATCTTGACACCTTGTTAACAACTTCATTAAGAGTCACCTCGTTTTTGTAAGACGTTACTGACGTGACAAGAAAGCTTATCAGCAAGACATGCGAGCATTGTCTCCGAGTAGAAAATAAAAGTGACTCATCTGATTGAGTGACTGAGTCAGGGTTGATTGGTGACCCTTTTCTAAATATGAGTGAAGATGAATGATAAGCAAGATGATGAACGAGAGGTAAATTCTGAGCTTTTCTTCTTAATTTCATTTTTTTCTTCTGATTTTGCCTGAAGATACTAATGCTTTCAAGAGGAAGCTGAAGAATTTTTTGTTTTCTAAGTGCTTCAATAATGTGGATTTGACAATAAACGAGCTATATACGATGTGAAATGTTGAATGTTTTGGATATATATATATATATATATATATATAGGTTAAAATGACTGTGAAGAGGGTTGAGTAAGTCCGATTCTACTGTATTCGGTAGACAAACAAATATTACATTTCTCATATCTGCTTCTTTTGATTTTGACAACAAAGTAATTTGGAAATTATGTATTCGTCTATCTGTTCACGAGATTATATAAGACATTGTAGATGAATTTCAATCTCTATAACTCATATAATCTTTGACCCACTTCAATACGTAGTATGGAGGTCACATATCTCAGAATCACCCAATTATACGGTAAACTAGATCTGTTAATTATGCATTTGCTCATACATGCTAGATAACACTGGTTTCCCGTCACGTGTGGATATGTGCAAGAATCTGATATGCAGGAAGTATACTTAATGGAATATCGTGTAGGCTTCCATAATTTCTCATTCGCTGTTAAGACTTCAAAATGTACCTCTCGTTAAAATATCGTTCATTTGGCACGTCATTTTATCATAAAGATCACAACGTCAATAAGACAAGTTATCATGGCACCCGCATACGCTATATACATCCACAAATCAGTCAGATAACAATGTTTTAACCATGGGATGCAGTGATGAGCTGAACACCGAAGGTAATATAAGTTTTGTTTGTTGTTGTTGTTGGCGTATTATAGCCAACACTTGTTGTTGGCGTATTATAGCCAACACTTGTTGTTGGCACGGGCCTTTCCCTTGGTTGGCCCGTAGTCAGGGTTTTGTTTACATAAATTTCAGTTTTATCAGATGGGTTAGCCTAAAAATCCCCAGAACTCATGGTAAAAAAAATCCCCAAAACAACCCAAATATCCCCATTTCCACAAACATACTTTCTTCTGATCCTGTAGGCTTTACTAATATAGATATTACTCACTATACTTCATATAAGTGCAAGCATACTAATTGTAACAATATAAAGGTTTGCTTATCTTTGTTTCTTCTTCATAGAAATTTGTACAGAATATCCCACCAGACACCCAAAATTCCCGAATCTAGGGATAAATCCCCATATCTGGCAACACTGCATATGATAATCAACTTCTTTCCCACCGTTATCCCTATATCAAGGAGTCGGTTGCCTGATGCAATCTAATAGCAAATAGCAAAATGCTTAATAGCTTCAGGCATGGTCAATAATTTGGCACAGGGATTTTAAGATCGCATGCCCCTGCAGTCATCAACTACAGGGCTAATCTTTGAGTCATTTGACTAAAATGTAAACAGTCAAAATGCAAGGCAGAAGTTTCCACAGTCAGGCCTAGCTTTTTGCTAAAAAGCAAGACAGGAGAAGTCCTTTTTGGGGTACCTTCATCTAATGGCAATACCAAAATTGTCTTATCTCATTCCTTTAGAGTAGAGATTGCTTAAAGTCGTGCTTTATCAGTTAAGGCTGATTTAAATATAAACCTTATAACCCACTTACCTAGGTGAAATTAGCCTACTACAAAAAGTGGAAATGAAAATTATGAACTATTATAATTAAACTATACTTGGAAGACCTAGGCCTACACGGACAAGGATTATGAAACTCAGAGTAGATGATGAATGGAGGAGTTTTGATTTAAAAGCTCAAGATAGAGACGGCTGGCGAAATCTAACCGAGGTCCGTTGCGTCAGTAGGCGTAGAAGGCGATGAAGGTGATGATGATGATGATGATGATGATAGCTACGCTACACAGAAGAGCAAAAGGCCACAAGCCCGAAGGACCCTGCTTGGAAATTCACCTATATACTTTAATACCTTGTAACATTACAGTAAGAAATAGCGACCCTGCATAGCGGGAGAAGCTTTAGAAGCTTTAGCAGAAGAAGAAGAAGATTACAGTAAAATATTTTAAATGTAATAGAACAATAAAATGAAAACGTATGGGGACATTGAGCTGTACAATATGTTTAGGCACCACGAAGGTGTACCATGGGTGCCTGCCAGCATTGCTGTGCAGGTGTGGCCTACAAAGTCTGATGAAATACGCCCTTCCTCTCTTTACAGGAAGCGTTAGTGTTGCAAAGTAATGCCACGAAACTGCATTATTATTATTATTATTATTATTATTATTATTATTATTATTATTATTATTATTATTATTATTATTATTGTGGTGTTGTTGTTGTTGTTGTTGTTCTTCTTATTATTATTATTATTATTATTATTATTATTATTATTATTATTATTATTATTATTATTATTAAGACCCTTTGCGTCAATAGGCGTAGGAGGAGATAATGATTATTATTATTATTATTATTATTATTATTACTTCCTAATCTACAACCCTAGTTGGAAAAGCAGGATGCTATAAGCCCAAGGGACCCAACAGGGAAAATAGCCTAGTGAGGAAAGGAAGCAAGGGAAAATAGAAAATACAATATTTTAAGAACAGTAAAAACATTGAAATAAATATTTCCTTTATAATCTATTAAATCTTTAATAAAAACAAGAGGAAGAGAAATTAGATAGAATAGTGTGCCCGCGTGTACCCTCAAGCAAGAGAACTCTAACCCAAGAGACAGTGGAAGACTAGGGTACAGAGGTTGTGGCACTACCCAAGACTAGAGAACAATGGTTTGATTTTGGAGTGTCCTTCTCCTAGAAGAGCTGCTTACCATGGCTAAACAGTCTCTTCTACCCTTACCAAGAGGAAAATAGCCACTGAACGATTAGAGTGCAGTAGTTAACCCCTTGGATGTAGAAGAATTGTTTGAGGCCTTTTTCATTCATTACCATAGCTAAAAGAATCTCTTTTACCCTTACCAAGAGCAATGTATTCCAGCCTTAAGGCGAAGCAAGCTTTAATCAAGTTACCCAAATCTCATTGGTATTTAGGATACCATAATTGCCTCCGAAATACATCAATTGACTTTATGTTATGATTTATATGTGAAAGATTTATTTTAGCGTTGTTACTCTTCTTCAAATATTTTACTTTAATTGTTCATTACTTCTCTTCTATCTTATTTCTGTTTCACTTGTTTTGTTAAAGTTTTTATAATTTAAATAGGAAATGTTTATTTTAATGTTGTTACTGTTCTTTTTTTGTTAAAGTTATTATAGTTTAAATAGGAAATGTTTATTTTAATGTTGTTACTGTTCTTTTTCTTTCTTTTTTAAGTTTTTATAGTTTAAATAGGAAATATTTATTCTAATGTTGTTACTGTTCTTAAAATATTTTATTTCTCCTGTTTCTTTTCCTCGCTGGGCTATTTTCCCTGTTGGAGCCCCCGAGCTTATAGTATCCTGCTCTACCGACTAGGGTTGTTGCTTAGCAAGTGATAATAATAATAATAATAGCAATAATAATAATAATAATAATAATAATAATAATGTATTATGACCTTCCTTTCAAATTCTCTAAACATAAAGAATACAAATCAAGGATTTCATATTTTCTCACTACATTTTTCGAATTACAATTTGGGATTTTCCTAGAACACACGTCACACTTTTTCGAGTTACAATGCATTTGTACCAAGCGCTCTTTCTCTCTCTCTCTCTCTCTCTCTCTCTCTCTCTCTCTCTCTCTCTCTCTCTCTCTCTCTCTCTCTCTCTCAAACGACAATATTACTTTATCGGGACTATACTCACACTTTGGTGACTTTTCCTGATCAAACACTGCTTTCCGTTCGATTATCACCATGTTTACACATTACACGTTCTGGCGGAAGTTAGTGGGCGATATGATTCGTTAATGCTGTTCGCGTCTTGGTTCAACTAATAATTAATACGAACCAAAGGCTCTTACGTTATATCAACTATTGTAACCGAACTCTTTTTAAACACAAAGAACACCTCAATTAAAATCCCAAACTTCAAATAAGTTGGGATAATACAGTTATCAGTTTAGGCAACTGTTGTGTTATTGTTAAACTTCTTTCGGTTTTCTACTTGGATTTTACAACATATCCACTTACAACCTGTTCTCTTAATTTTCCTAGTTTTGGTTATGAAAATAAATGCTCCGTGTTATGTTCTTCTTTGAATAGGTTATAGATTATAATGTATTTTTCCCTGAATTTTTTTTTTTTTTTTTTTTTTTTTGTAGAAAAAGTTTATCCACATCCATTTCTCTAATAAAGGCTTTAATAAATCTTATTTTTTCATTTTTTTCTTCTATTGTTTCCTCTATCTTTTCAATTATTCTTTTCTTAATTTCTTTAATTCATAAATTTCTTCAAATGCTGTTACTCCAGCAGCCCTTTAAGGAGAAAGCACTCCAAAATCAAATCATTATTCTTTATTCTTGGGTAGTGCCATAGCCTCTGTACCATGGTCTTCCACTGTCTAGGGGTAGAGTTCTCTTGCTTGGGGGTACACCCAGGCACACTATTCTATCTTATTTCTCTTCCTATTGTTTTTCAAGTTTTTATAATTTATATACGAAGGATTGATTTTAATGTTACTGTTCTTGAAATATTGTATTTTATTGTTAATTACTTCTATTGTAGTTTATTTATATCCTTGTTTCCTTTCCTCACTGGGCTATTTCCCCTGTTGGAGCCCTTGGGCTTATAGCATCCTGCTTTTCCAATTAAGGTTGTAGCTTAGCAAGTAATAATAATAATAATAATAATAATAATAATAATAATAATAATAATCCTTTCCACAGGCTTCTGAAATTGATCTTCAATTATCTCCCTGATTAGAGTTTTTGATGTTGGCCTAATGGAAAAACATCATTTTCTTATAGCCTGTTCAACAAGACAAATCATAATCCTGTTTCTGCTAAGATGTTTGAGTATGGAGCATTTGATAGTTGTTGACACACATTTCTTATTATTTTGTATTATATGTATTTTACGTTTTGAAATCTTTAAACTACTTCTTATCTCGCTTTACGTCTCTAAATTTGCCAATGGTTGAACTACTGTTTCAACTAGGCCTACGTTTCTTTCTGACTTCCTACTCTCCTCGTGTCTCCATATTTACGCATTTCTTGGGCCATTTACGAAACCCTTTGGCTTTTCTTATACTCAGTTTTTTGTTTCCTATTTCTCAGTATCGTTCTCCCACATACTTATATTCCTTGATCGTACTTACTGACCAGTTCTTCACTTTTGTTCTAATCTATTCTTCTGTCTTTTCATATCATTTATTAATTATTAGTAAACCTGATTTTTTTGCTATTTGTACTAATAGTAAATATTTTTCAGGATCCCTAAGATATGGAAGTTACTTTGAGTGCATTCTACTTGCATTTTCCGTCTTATTACGAACATAATTACAAATATCATGAATACAGTTTCGATGTATCATTTTGTACCGATGCTATTCACTTTGTCTGTCACAGTACTGTATAGCTTGGGTCAATATATAGTTCATTATCTTACCTTTTTCCTCAATATCCATTTTATACCTTAATGTGCTGAGATCGACAATGTCTATTCTTCGTTATTTTTAAACAATGCGTCTCCTTCTTCCTTTTTTAAATAGTTATTCCTTGACGTCAGAATATGCCATTAAAATGAATAATACAGTTTATCTGTTTGTCTTTGAAGGATATATTAGCAGAATTATCAATAGAATTTAATATATATCATAAAAAAACGAAAGGATGAAAACAATAAAGGTAATGTTTGTTAATTCTTTTTAATATTCTTCATTGCTTGCAGGAAACAATAGATCGTCATGGTGGAAACTAGAAATATCTATTGCAAAGTTATAATAATACATTCAGTTATGAGAGTGAAATAATACTAATAATAGAAATTTACTTAATTTAGAAAGAATTATTGCAGAAAAAACTTACAAATTTGATTACCATGAACTGCAATTATAGATTTTTTATAGACGCAATAAAAATATCACGCCAAACTTGCCAAATATATCAAGATTAGATTACAATGAGTACACGAGATTAGAGTTAATCAAATGTAATTAGTTTTCTTAAATTTTTTAGCCATAAAATAATCTCTTGGGTCTCGGTAGATATATCATGGTCTTATTTTATTAAATTCTATGATTTCTTCAGCTGTTTGTCTACCGCTCATCATAGCTCCGTCTACGGTACCATATCGATATGTGTCCGTGTGTTCTCCTGCCCAGAAGATTACCTGGAAAAGAAAAGAATATTTTACTCTTAATCTTCTTTTGGGAGGGATTTATATAATTAATTTGATGGTGATTTAAAAGTCATTAATAAAGGAGTAATTATGTGAAATAGTGGATGTTGTCACTGGAATAGTAATTGGAAAAGAATGTAAGTAAACTAGAAACTTTTTGGAAGAGTTTGGCTGTCTTGATAGATTAGCAGGAGAAAGGTTGGTTGTCCTGGGTGATTTGAATGCAAATTCTCATGTTTAGAGCTGATATATATATATATATATATATATATATATATATATATATATATATATATATATATATATATATATAAATTATATATATATATATATATATATATATATATATATATATATATATATATATATATATATATATATATATATATATATAAGCAGTATTTTTATAGCAGTGTATACTTCAGTAAAGTGATAACCATCTATAATAAGGAAACAAGAAGCAGAATGGCAAATCTCATACCCATTTTTATCTTGCCACATCAAAAACTGGCAATGAATTAATATTTTATAATTTCAGAGGAAAGTCACATCGTTGGTATAATGAGAAATCATCTTTCATCTGGCAAAACATCGAGAATACCAAGAGGAATCATCTTTCATCTGGCAACGAGGATATCAGGACTTTCAAGTCCCGTTTTCTATAAGAAAAAAAAATTACCTTTCCAAAGTTGTTTTCAATTGGGACTAGGAATGGGTCACGGGATTTCAGGCCTTGTTTGTCTCCTTCCACAGGGATGATGGAGTTGTAGGATCCTCGCATCCAGATGTTGTCATACCATTTGGTCCTGTGCGGGAGTAGAAGAAGAAGAGTGGAGAATAAACGAAGTGGATGAATGGTTTAGGAAATGGAGAGATTATAACAGCTGAATGAATCAATCACCGGTTGTTGAATGGCGTAAATTCTGGTAGACATTTTACCTTTTGATTATTTCAATACGTTTCATGTAATTTCAAAGAGCTATGAAAAGAATAATGATGCAAAAAACACAAAGAGATAGGAAAAGAGCAACATGAATATATAGTTAAGTACATTATATTCTAACTACATGGGCAGGACATATAATGAGAATGACAGATAATAGATGGACATCAAGAAGAACAGAATGGGTCCCTAGAGATTGCAAACAAATTAGAAGAAAAGACAATGGATTGCCGAACTAAGAAAATTTGCGGTAGTAGACTGGCATAGAAAGAGATGGTGTGAACATGTGTTGCGAATAAATGGTGGGGAGAGAGTGAAGAGAGATTAGGAGGAACCTTTTAGGGGGAGAAGATCAAGAGGGAGGCAGAGAATTAGATGGCGAGATAAGGTGAAGGATGATATGGAGAGAAGAGGTTTGGTGGAAGAGGACGCCTTTGATAGAAGGCATTGGAGAGGGCGCATCAGGCAACCGACCCCATAATGTAGGGATAACGGTGGGGGAAGAGAAGACTGGCATAAAAAGTCCATAAACAGACAGGAGTGGGATGACATGTCTGAGGCTTTTGTCCTGCAGTGGACTAGCAACGACTGATGATGATGATAATACGTCTTTTATTACCAATCATGAATATGATTATGAATATTTATTTATAAATTTGCTAAGATGTAAAGTGAGATATTGGTAATCGTTAACTCTCGAATAAGTCATTTCCTGCTTCCTTGTTGTTTTGACTTTATTTTACATTATTCGTTGAAATGTACAACTATTTTAGATTTTTAGATGAAAGTGAAGATAACTTACTTTAAATTGAAGTCTACATAACATTCGTCTCTCGTTTCTACGATGGGCAGAAGCCTGTCTAAAGAAACGCTTTCTGCTCACTCTTCGGAAGCATGGCTGTAATGAAGCTTGCTCAAATAAAACCAGAAGTGTTTGAGACTAGATTAACAAATCGTACTATTATTATTATCTATATATTAATACGATAGCGTGTGTGTTATTTATTTTGTGTCACGCTTCAAAGAAAACGGAAATAATTTCATGGTATACTCTTACAAATTCATGCTTTAAAGAAAACGGAAATAATTTTATGGTATACTCTTACAAATTCACATTAGACTTTGATTGCTTAACCAAAGCACATCTTATATAGTGTTCCTAATTTTGTCTTTAGCACCTGCCTCCTTTTTTAAATATTAGACAAAAAATTTAGTTCTATCAATTTCCATAACCTAGATTATAAAATCAATCTCCGAGCATTTTATTCAAACATGTATAGGTTAGGAACAAGATAATTAGCATTGAAAATATAATTTCGTGTAATTTACACGGGTTCCGCTAGTTATTAATATTATTATTATTATTATTATTAGTAGTAGTAGTAGTAGTAGTAGTAGTAGTAGTAGCTAAGCTACAACCATAGCTGGAAAAACAGGATGCTATAAGCCCAAGAGCTCCAACAGAGAAAATACCCTAGTGAGGAAAGAAAACAATGAAATAAGTAAACTACAAGAGAAGTAATACTCAACCTCATTCGAACAAGATATGGATAAGCATTCGAGACATTGAACGTAAATAAACTATATATATATATATATATATATATATATATATATATATATATATATATATATATATATATATATATATATATATATATATATATATGAATAAAGAGTAACTGAGACAATAAAAAAAGTAGTATTAATAGTTTGTTACCTCCTTCGGAACGTCGGTGGTGGGATGGGAGCATCTGTAATGTTGAGCCTTTGAAGGTGAGCCAAAATATGCTCCTCGACTTTTTCCTCTGTGAGTGACTCCATTTTCAACGAGTAGTTTCCCGTGACAAAGGCCTGGATTATTGGAACTTGCTGGTGGATGCTCATGAACTCCATAATGCCATAGAGCCACGACTGGAAATGTAGATGGACATTTACGTTTATATGATTTACTAGTTACCTTTGGACGACTCTTGTGTTCAAATTGAATCCATTCTTCTTGTGCATTATGTCTGAATTCTAATCATGGAAAAAGCTTATGTATCATGAGTAGGCCTATATGATAATTGACATTTTGTTGAACATTCACGATTACATAATTTATTAATTATCTTTGGACGACTATTATGTTCAAATGAAATCCACTCTACTTTCGAATAATGTCTGAAATCTAATCACGGAAAAAAGCTTATATATCATGAGTAGGCCTGAATAGGCCTACATGATAATTGGCATTTGTTCCGTTATACTGAAACGACTGTTGATAGGCCTAATGGAAACGTCGTTGCTTGACGATTGCTAGGCTGGGGTTCGAGTCCCACTCCAGTTCGATAGTTTCTTGTAGTGTCTGCAACCTGACCATCATTATGAGCTAAGGATGGGGGTTCTGGGGAGCCTATAAATCTACCTGCTGTGTCATCAGCAGCCATTGTCTAGCCCTTCCTGGTCCTAGCATGGATGGAGAGGGGGCTGGGCGCTGATCATATGTATATGAGGTCAGTCTTTGAGGGCATTGTCCTACTAGCTAGGGCACTGTCACTGTCCCTTGCCTCTGTAATTCATGATCGGGCTTTTAAACCTTTAAAACTTATGCTATCATGATACATTAGATCTTTTTTATCTTATCTTCAGTTGAATTAGATAATGATATTATAAAATTGTCACTAAAAATCTTAAACGGGCTAGTTTACGAGAATATCTAAAATAAAAAATCTTATTGTATAGGTAAATATTCGACTCTTTGAGCAAAGAAAACAAAGAAAATGAGGCGTATCTAATCTCATAAAAGCATGCAAGTACACGTTGCATATCGTATGATCCCAAACAGCCAATATTTGTCATTCCTCTTCTTTGAACCAAGATTAAAAAAAAATCTATCCACTGTGAAAGACATAAAACAGCTGTTTTTGTTATCTTCTCCGGCTTGCATTGAGTATCAATGAATTAGCATCTCTCATATATAATAAAGAGCAAGTGTCTGACTTATATTAATATATATTTCTATCCAGACTCGTTCAAAGGGAGGTGGGGTGGGGGGTGGGGGGTGGGGGGTAGTCATAACCTAGTGAGAGCGGGTGCCCCGAGAGGTGAACTCGGAAACCACACTCTCCCACAAATTGCCGAACCGGCGAGTTGTAGTTATGAAAGGGAGAGGGGGTGGGAAGGGTTGAATCTGTGTGCATATCTCCATAAATATTTATACGTCCTATTTGTCAGCTCGGGTACACTAGTTTCTATATAAAGCAGATTAGATTTCATACGTAAGTATAGTCGCCGCAAAGATTCCGGGCGAAATAAGCCCGACGCCCTGATGACGTCATAGCCAATCATATTGTCTCCTACGTTAGCAGCGGTCACACGATATCCCCTCACAAATTTAAAACTATATTAACTTATAATCACTTTAAGGGGATTTGTTGCGACCCCTGTTAATGCGGGAGACAAGATGATTGGCTATGACGCCATCAAGGGGTGTGGCTTATTTCGACCAGAATCTCTGCGGCTACTACTTTGAAATCTGCCAGAAAGTGTGTAAAGTGCAGGTTTATAACTACAGTAAATATTAAGATTGCTGCTCACTTAACCTGATTTCTTTTAATTTCATTGATGTTTTCAGACTTACCTGCTCTTCAGGTAAGTTCATTTGGGTGAATATAACGTTGAGGTCCAGAGGGTTAGTTCCCCACCAGGGTTTGTCCCAACCAATCTGAACTTTATCTGCAACACCAAGATTGATTCTCTGAAAGAGAGGGAATATTTCTAACATTAATACTTTACTTACTTTCAGGGCTGCTTTTCTGGTCCTATACTGCTGGGGAACACTACTCTCTACAAGACCTTCACAGTTATTTTACTGTATATATTCCAAGGCATTCAGCATTTCACACCACATACAGCTCGTTTATTGTGACATCCACATTAACGAAACACTTAGAAAACAATAAAGTATAAATTTTGACAGAAAATAAAATTCCGACACTTCAATTCCATGTTATATTCTGATATTAAAAGGCAACAAAGTTTCAAACTTATGTATGATATACAGTATATTAGTTGAAAAGGTAAGAATATAATTAAATTAGAGGGTTCTAAACTTAGAGCTAATATAAGCATATAAGCTATCATATAAATGTCAATGTTAACATGACTCTCAAATTATTCTCTCCTAAATTAGAGAACAGTATGTATATCTCACACAAATATACACACTTAGAGTTTTCATTGGAAATATAATAGGGTTATGGTAGCCTAGTGGATACGTCCCTATCTGGCAATTTTTTTGACTGGGATTCGAGACCTGCTCAAGCTCGATAGTTTCTTGTAGTGTCTGCAACCTCACCATCCTTGTAAGCCTATAGGTCTACCTGCTGAGTCATTAGCAGTCCTGGCTTCATAGAGAGAGGCTTGGGCGTTGATCTTAAAATACTTTATTTTTACATGCTTCCTTTCCTTATTGTGCTATTTTTCCTGTTGGGGCCCCTGGGCTTATAGTATCCTGCTTTTCCAACTAGGGTTGATACTTAGCAAGTAATACTACTACTACTACTACTACTACTACTACTACTACTACTACTACTAAAATAATAATAATAATAATAATAATAATAATAATAATAATAATAATAATAATAATAATAATGTATGGTATATCTCTATGGTATTGTCAATGTCCCTTGCCTCTTCCATTCATGAGTAACCTTTAAAATCTTTAAAACCTTTAAAACTCAATGATATACTTACATCGAAATTCTGGCTGTAAGACGTAGGAAGGGCTGGGGAGAAAAGCATTGAGTGTCTCTCTTTCAAATGTCCAACGGATGCTGTAACCAGAACGAAATCTGTAATGTAGGCCTCCTGTGTAGACGTCACAACTACAGCCTTACGGTTTGAACCAGAGTTCCAGAAGATCTTGCAGACTGGCGAAGACAGTTTGATTTTGTTGTCTGGAATGCTGGACTGTAATGAGATGTATATATCGGGTTTTAATTAAATGGAAAATCTTGATATCTTTCAACTGGACTTCACTAGGCACTAGAAGAGTTGGAAGGCCTAGGCCTACATGGCTGAGGACTATGAAGCGTGAAGTAATGTTGTCTGGAATGCTGGACTGTAATGAGATGTATATATCGGGTTTTAATTAAATGGAAAATCTTGATATCTTTCAACTGGACTTCACTAGGCACTAGAAGAGTTGGAAGGCCTAGGCCTACATGGCTGAGGACTATGAAGCGTGAAGTAAGAGGAGTTGAATGGAGAAGTATTGAATTAATTGAATTATCTGGTTTTAATTAAATGGAAAATCTTGATATCTTGCGTACATATAACTTTCAACTGGGCTCCATAATTAAGGCACTAGAAGAGTTGGAAGGCCTAGGCCTACATGGTTGAGGACTATGAA
Organism: Palaemon carinicauda; assembly: GCF_036898095.1. Classification (NCBI taxonomy): domain Eukaryota; kingdom Metazoa; phylum Arthropoda; class Malacostraca; order Decapoda; family Palaemonidae; genus Palaemon; species Palaemon carinicauda. The sequence continues at coordinate 134,857,747 of NC_090734.1, forward strand.
GCATGAAGTAGGAAGTGATGAATGGAGAAGTATTGAATCAAAAGCTCAAGATAGAGACGACTGGCGAAATCTAAACGAAGCCCTTTGCGTCAATAGGCGTAGGAGCTAGGAGGTGATGATGATGAAATATTATCAGAAATTTACTCAATTTTGATGTATTTTTCTCTTCTTGTTTTACTCACACACGTTGATACTGTGAATTGATGATTCATCTATTTTACATAAATCAAATCTTGTAAAAAAAATTCCAGTCATTATTAATTATCTGCTAGAGATAAAAAATCTTGGAGCCTTGCTAAAACCTTGAATATAAGCTAGCTACAACTCAAATATCTATGGAAAGAATAATGATGGGAATAACACTATGAAACAGAAAAGGAGCAACATGGATACGAGAGCAAACTAGAGTAGAGGATATTCTAACAACTTGTAAGAAAAAGAAATGGACATGGGCAGGACATATGTTGAGAATGAAAGATAATAGATAGACATTAAGAATAACAGAATGGGTCCCTAGAGATTATAAAAGAAGCAGAGGAAGGAAGAGAAGACGGTGGATAGACGAGCTAAGGAAGTTCGCGGGCGTGGACTGGTACAGACTATAAACAGACGCCATTGGAAGGACATGTCTGAGGTCTTTATTCTGCACTGGACTAGTAACAGCTGATGATGATAGTGATAAGATAAGATAAAAAACATCTAGTGTTGAAGTACCTTGATGTGTTTTGTAAGGGTGTCAAATCCTCCTGCCCATTGATTCCACTCATCCAAGCCCCAGTCGGTGAAGTGGTCAGCGTCCCGGCCGGACTGTTCTCTCCAATCTGAGGTGCCTGTGTCTTTGACCACCCACTGCAAAATCAGAATATTAGTTTTAATTCTTGATGACCACGTTTATTGTCACGCCAATTTATCTTATTAAATCAATTGGCGAATCTTTGGTACAATCACATTCCTTGATAATCGATGTTGATTTATTTTTTTCATAGCTATGAAGCTCTACTTTCTCAATAGTTAAGTTGATATTTTTTCTGTTTCATTAAAATCGGAGATCATTAACGGCCTCAAAAAATAGATATTTATATCATCATCATATAGTGACATTGCCATTGCTATTTAGAGCAAAATAAATAAAT
>NC_090734.1:134861379-134903879 GCF_036898095.1 Palaemon carinicauda
TAACCCAAGACAGTGGAAGACCATGGTACAGAGGCTACGGCACTACCCGAGACTAGAGAACAATGGTTTGATTTTGGATACATAACTGACCAATTTTAGCAAGTGATACCTATAGTAATTAGTCTTAAAAAGTGAGATACATATTTTCTTTATAATCTTACCATATGTAAGTAGTGAAACCAAGCGCTTTCTTCAGCTGGCAGACCGGAGAAGTTTTTGTAGACTAAGGGGAATCTATTGAAGTAGAAAAATGCATTGGTAATAAAAATATTAATACAATTATTACATTGGCATATAGAGCACTGTGAGTACAAAGACCTTCATGAGGAGAAATTATTATTATTATTATTATTATTATTATTATTATTATTATTATTATTATTATTAGTTGATAAGCTACAGCCCTAGTTGGAAAAACAGGATGCTATAAGCCCAAGCAGGGGCTCCAACAGGGAAAATAGCCCAGTGAGGAAAGGAAACAGGGAAATAAGAAAAGTAATTAACAATTAAAATAAAATACATTATTATTATTATTATTATTATTATTATTATTATTATTATTATTAGTTGCTAAGCTACAACTCTAGTTAGAAAAATAGGATGCTATAAGCCCAGGGGTTCCAACAGGGAAAATAGCCCAGTGAGGAAAGGAAACAAGGAAATAAGAGAGGTAATTAACAATTAAAATAAAATATTTTAAGAACTGTAACAACATTAAAATAAATATTTCCTATATAAATTATAAAAAACTTTAACAAAACAACAGGAAGAGAAATTAGGTAGAAAAGCGTGCCTGAGTGTACCCTCAAGCAAGAGAACTCTAACCCAAGACAGTGGAAGACTATGGTACAGAGGCTATGGCACTGCCTAAGACAAGAAAACAATGGTTTGATTTTGGAGTGTCCTTCTCCCTTATTTAAAGGGAGGAGATTAACCAGCCCAATAATAATAATAATAATAATAATAATAATAATAATAATAATAATAATAATAATAATAACAATAATAATAATAATAACTAGAGGGGCACTCAGTAGAGCACAGACCTCCGCTGCGGCAGTTATTTCTCGACCTTGACCTTTGACCTTAACATGTATTAATTGGCGTGGATTTTCATACACGTAAATATGAACAAAGTTTGAAGTCTCTGTGACAATGATGTCCAAACATATGGCTGATTACATGAATAGGACATTTTGCTGGACCGTGACCTTGACCTTTGACCTTGTCCTTCAAAAATTTAAACCTTCCAGCTTTTTAAATAACAGTTAATCCCTGCAAGTTTCATTACTCTACGATTAAAATAGTGGCCAGGAACCTGTTCACAAACAAACAAACACACAAACAGGGGGTGAAAACGTAACCTCCTTCCAACTTCGTTGGCGTAGGTGATACCAGTACTTTTATTATATTATTATATTATTATATTATTATGTTATTATATTATTATATTATTGTGATTATAATTATAATTATAATTATTATTATTATTAATATAATTATTATTATTATAATTATTATTATTATAATTATTATAATTATTATAATTATTATTGATTATAATAATAATAATAATAATAATAATAATAATAATAATAATAATAATAATAATAATAATAATTATAATAATATAAATTGCCAACCGTTAAAGATAAGTAATCGTGAAATTCATGTGTTCATTAATGTTTTCAAAAATTTTTGAAATAATGGAAAAGTAAAATATACAGAAACTTTCTACGAGTCAGTGCCTTACTTATCAATGTAACAATTTCCGTATCCGACGTCTTGGTAGTTCGCAAGAACTTGGTCTTCCTCACATATTTGCATAACGTTCGATGCAGCCATGTAGCCAAGGGCGTCTCCCCTATCTCCGTCTTGAGTTCTTATGGCCCAAACTGTAAATAACAATAATAAAAAAAAGTATTTCAAAGCCATCTGATCTATATTATTATTGTTGTGGCCGATGCGGTAACGTCCCTGACTGGTAAACGGCAGACTGGGGTTCGAGTCCCGCTCAAACTCACCGTCCTTGTGAGCTAAGGATGGGGGGTTTGGGGGATCCTATAAGTCTATCTGCTGAGTCATCAGCAGCCATTGCCTGGCCCTCGGTCCTAACTTGAGTGGAGAGGGGCCTTGGGCGCTGATCATATGTATATATGGTCAGTTGTTTCGTTGGTCTGTGGGCAGTCTCTAGGACATTGTCCTGCTCGATAGGGTAATAATACTGTCCCTTGCCTCTGCTAGTCATATCGACCTTCAATCCTTTAAATGTTATATTGACTTTAAACAACCCAACTTCACTCCCTCAATAAGTGGCCTTTTATAGTCAGAAAACTATATTGTCAAACAATGAAAATTTATGTATAACGGAATGCACTGGGAATGAATAAAAACTGAAGATGGCGAGAATATTCATATTCATTTTAAGATTTTAATGATCCGGCCTTTTCTGGTTTGCAAATATGGCTGAGTAAAATCGTGTGGAAGGCTAAATGCATTTATTTGTGAAGCTAAAATTAATGAAAGACATCGATGTTTTGTAGAAAATATTTAAAACAGTAACGACCAGAAAAATCACCATAAGCTATTGGGCGGTTTTATAAGAGAATAGAAACGAGAATCTTCAAAGTAAAGTCAATTTTAAATCCCATTCTTGATAGTACCACTCCGTTATTTTACAAGAAAATGTTTTCCAAATGTGGGAACAAGAAAAAACAGCCTTGAGAACTCTAAGTGTAAATTGAGTGTGTCAGATCACCGAACAATCCTTATTCACATATTGCATTTTGGGGTTGTTGTGGCCTGATTGGTAACGTCTCTGTCTAGTGTTTGTCAGACGGGGTTTCGAGTCCCGCTCAGATTCGTTAGTGCCATTAGTGTCTGCAGCCTTACCATCCTTGTGAGCTAAAGTTGGGGGGCAGTGTTTGGGGGATCCTATAGGTCTATCTGCTGGGTCATCAGCAGCCACTGCCTAGCTCTCCCTGCTCCTAGTTTGGGTGGAGAGGAGGCTTGGGCGTTGATCATATAATATATGGTCTGTCTCTTGGACATTGTCCTGATTGCTAGGTCAATGTCACTGTCCCTTGCCTCTGCCATTCATGAGTGACCTTTAAACCTTTCATTGATGGATAGTCGAGATAGTGTGGAAAAACCTAGACCTAAGCGGTTGCATTGCTTTATTTGGATATTAATCATCAACATTGATTCTTCCATTAAAATTGAATTATTATTCATATCGTTATAACTTTAAGGAACTCTCTTTAATCAACATTCCTAAATAAAATGTAACAAAATAATGTTGGCCACTCTAGCAATTACAGATAAAAAGTGATTCTTGTTACCGTAAGTTTGGTCAGCTAGAGGCTGAGTCAGTCCGCTGATATTCTTGGCCAATCCATAAAGTGGATTCTGGTTACCTCCGTTAATCCATTCTGCGCCGTCTTCCACCAGTATTGACCCTGTTTTTGGAATGTGACATGAATCAGTGAAGGTCAGGATAAATCGTTCTTTAAGATTGTGTAAAATATGATTAATTAATCTATCTCTTATCTAAAGTTACCGTTACTCTTTATATCATTTTCACTTGTCTAGGAACATAGTCTAACGTCAACTCGTTTTTCTTAATTTCTATCTCCTATTTTAGAAATAATAATAACAATAAAGAACATTGATATCTCAAATTAAAGAAAAAAAAACGTTAATGAAACAAGAATATATTATTAATGGTTTTTTTTTTCATAATTTTGCTTCCCAACAACAGGACATATTGAATAAATATGCTTTTGCAGTCTAAGTGAGTCTAAATCTTGCAAAAATATCTCTCGGATAACATCAACGGACGTCTTTTGTTTTATCTTTTAAGGTTAGTTATAATGGCCTGTTGGATATATACCTGCCTGGCAACCTTCTGGACTGGGGTTCAAGACCCGTTCAAGCTCGATAGATTCCTGTAGTATCTGCAACCTCACCATCCTTGTAAGCTAAGAATGGAGGATTTGGGGAAGCCTATAGGTCTACCTACTGAGTCATCAGCAGCCATTGCCTGGCCCTTCCTGGCCATAGCCTGGGTGGATAGAGGGCTTGAGCATTGTCCTGCTATGGCATTATCACTATCACTTGCCACTACCATTCATGAGCAACCTTCAAACCTTTACTATTACTATTACTATTATGTGTTAAGCTACAATCCTAGTCGGAAAAGCAGGATGCTATAGGCCCAAAGGTCCCAATAGGAAAAATAGCTCAGTGAGGAAAGGAAACAAGGAAAAATCAAATATTTTAAGAATAGTAACAACATTAAAATGAATATTTTCTATGTAACCTATAAAAACTTTAACAAAACAAGAGGAAGAGAAATTAGACAGAATAGCGTGCCCAAGTGTACCCTCAAGCAAGAGAACTGTAGCCCAAGACAGTGGAAGACCATGGTACAGAGGCTATGGCACTATCCAAGACTAGAGAACAATAGTTTGAATTTGGAGTGTCCTTCTCCTAGAGGAGCTGCTTACCATATAGCTAAAGAGTCTCTTCTACCCTTACCAAGAGGGAAGTAGCCACTGAACAATTACAGTGCAATAGTTTAAGCCCTTGGGTGAAGTAGATTTGTTTGGTAATCTAAGTGTTGTCAGGTGCATAAGGACAGAGGAAAATCTGTAAAGAATAGGCCAGACTATTCGGTGTGTGTGTAGGAAAAGGTAAAGAACCGTAACCAGAGAGAAGGATCCAATGTAGTACTGTCTGGCTAGACAAAGGACCCAATAACTCTCTAGCGGTAATATCTCAACGGGTGGCTGTTGCCCTGGCCAACCTACTACCTACTAAATGGCTCCTTACCGATAAAAAAAACACTGTATAGATTTTTGTTACTAATCTCTATGGCATTGTCACTGTCGCTTGCCTCTGCCATTCATGAGTTACCTTTACGGCCGGGAGCACACTCTAGTGACTTTGTGGCGCCACAAAGCCACACCACGCCTGTGGCGGGGATGAGCAATAGAGAGCCACAGTCACTTGCCAAAGTCGCTAGTTTGCGCGGCAAAACTTGAAAACAATGGAAACCTATGGGAGACCACATCCCCACCACACGATGCTGTGGCTTTGTGGCGCCACAGAGTCGCTAGTGTGCTCCCTGCCTAAACCTTTAAATGGCTCCTTACCAATAAAAAAAAAAAAGTACAGATTTTGTTACTACTCTCTAGGGCATTGTCCTGCTAGGACATTATTACTGTCTCTTGTCTCTGTCATTCATGACCATTAAACCTTTAAAAATCTCCTTACTAATAAAAACCCTATATAGATTTTGTTACCAATAAAAGAAAACTCCAAACTCACCCTCTCTGTGGGTCTTCACTCTTCCTCCAAGGTAATCTTGTGCCTCCAAGAGGAGCACGTTGCTTATTCCTCCTGCAATTAGAGTTTTCGTGGCTTCGAGTCCAGAAATTCCCCCTCCCACCACTATCACCTTCTTGGTGCCGAGGGCTTGGTTGAACCTGCAGGGATACGACGAGAGAGATAGTACTAATGCAAGATGATATATTGTTAGGATAAGTAATCAAGTTATAGTCATTGATTATATTGTATTTTGTTGGATTTAGAAAGATATATATATATATATATATATATATATATATATATATATATATATATATATATATATATATATATATATATATATATATATATATATATATACATACATATATACTTACACACATATATATTATATATATGTATATATATACATATACATATATATATATATATATATATATATATATATATATATATATATATATATATATATGTGTGTGTGTGTGTGTGTGTGTGTGAGTGTGTGTGTGTGTGAGTGTGTGTGTGTGTCTGTGTTTGTGTAGAGAGAGAGAGAGAGAGAGAGAGAGAGAGATAGAGAGAGAGAGAGAGAGAGAGAGAGAGAGAGAGAGAGAGAGAGAGAGAGAGAAATTCTTGTAAATTATTGTAAAGGATGTACTGATGTGCACTTTGATATAGTGCTTTATTTGCAAATAAATATAGTACATTTGAGCAGTATCTATTAATATTCTATGATTACAAGAATAATCTACGGGAAATGAACCCTTATATTGGATTCCTACATTCATATTATGTATCACGTACAAAGTTTATATAGAGGTTTCACACACACACACACACACACACACACACACACACACACACACACACACACACACACACACACACCTCATTCTCTCTTGACGGTTGGTTAAGTCATTATCCTGATAAGTTCCAACCCAGAAAAATGTGGATTCAAAATTCAAATCCATATCATGGCAGGTCAGTTTACCATATATTAACCTCCTGAGTAAAATATTTTGATATTAATGTGTTATATATATCCACACACACACACATACCACTCAAACATGTTTTTTTTATCTTTGCTCTTTAGTTTGACTTAGGTTACTACACAAAGAGGGAAAGAAGAATTAAGACAGCACGAGGTGTCAACTCACCATTCCTCGTAAGTTCCAGTAATACCATCGCATACGTGAGCTCCTTCTGTTGGGAAAGAAAAAGAATTTTGTTTTATATAGAAGAATAAATAGTTGTATTTTTTTTTATTCTACTCATTTTAAGATTATACGGAAAACAGAGATGTAAAATATCCTAGATAATTTTGCTTCTTTCACCTACTCTCTGTTCTTTCGTGTTTTTTAATATACAGATTTTCTGTTCGATAGAAAATTGTCAAGAAAGAGCAATAATATTTAGGAAAGATCAATGTACTTGTATTGAAGAAAAAACAACCAACATGTTAGGATAGAGCCAACTTATTCATCATACATTGAAATATTTGTGAGACAGAGAAACTTAGGCCTATAAACAAGATAGGCTACTCTTCTTCCATCTTGGCTAATCTTGCACTTACCTACATCGACGAGGATAGAAAGCAAGAGTATCCACGGCCAGGAAAATATTGCCAATTTTCCCAGGTTCATTTTGTACTTCACGAAGAGACCTTGACAGATTTGGGAACGACTTGATCTAACCGCGGTGAAGCAAGCCAGGCTCCACTGACTTGTGTATTCATCAACTCGACCTTTATATTCGAGTTCTGGTAATTTCCAGTCCCACAGGTCTTTTAAATGGTATAATATGATTAATTGCTACTGTATCACATGTGTTTAACTTGCATGAGCGAATCTATACATCTGGTAAATTATTTTTGAGTACGTTTTTTGGAAAATAAGAACATATATTTTATGACCACCAAACACTTTCCTGGTGGTTTTTCCTGGTCTCATTGGTACCCATGACTGGCCTTACCAGGCTCCCAAGGACTGTTGCAGATTTCAATAATTGTTTGAGACGATAATGTTGCCCAATATCCATTAACATTTGCAGAAGGAAATTTATTGATCTAACAAACTGGAATTCTGAATATATGTGCATTGTAAGAACCTATGTTATTGAAGAATAAAAGTTATGTTAGAATCACAGCTATTAATGTAACTATTTATATTGAAATTTGTCGTAAAGTGAGCCTGCTTCGAGGTGTTCCAATCAAAAGAGAAAATAGAACAGAAAAACTAATCACTTATATCGGAAGATCTCTCAGTGGCTCCCAAAATGGAGGGAACCGCCCCCTGGGGGCGATGTATTGACATTAAGGTTGGGGGCGGTGAGCAAAAGCTTGACAGATAATACAATATATAATTAATTTAACGTCACGACCAAAGAGCTCTTTTAGCGTACAAATCTTTTAGACAACTGAGAACGAAAGAACGGAGCATACGTTAAAAGGAACTTGACTTAAAAGAAAATATAAGATTTGAGAAGACATGAAATGAGTAATGCTGAGAGTAACGGTAGACTTAATAGCTTTATAAGAACGAAAACACAAGGAAACAATAGATTATATTGTTAAATAACAATTAACTTTACTGTCGTGTGAGTGACAAGGTGATGACTTTAAATACAAATTGACGGGTTTATTGTTGACTGAGTCTACAGGTGTTAGGAATCATGTTTAGATCATTGCTCAAGTATAATTATTTCCCTTATCTGAGAGACTGATACACGAGTCTTTATACGACAGCCATCATAAATAATTGTAATTGGATATGATGATTTTGTATTACAGGGTTTGTATATAAATATATATATATATATATATATATATATATATATATATATATATATATATATATATATATATATATGTGTGTGTGTGTATATATATATATATATATATATATGTATGTAAATATATATATATATATATATATATATATATATATATATATATATATATATATATATATATATATACACACACACACACACACATATATATATATATATATATATATATATATATATATATATATATATATATATATATATATATATATATATATATATATATATATATATATACACACACACACACACACACACACATATATATATATATATATATATATATATATATATATATATATATATATATATATATATATATATATATATATATATATATATATATATATATAAAGATTTTTTTTAAGAACCCCTAAATATGGGGTGATAAGGACAGCTCGTCAGAATTTTAGATTAATGAAGCTTTTCGTTGTAAGCTTCCTAAATAAAAAAAAATAAATAATTGAGTTCATTCCGTATAAAATTACATAAAACTGGCTCTATATCAAAGACAAAACCATTAATGCTAAGCTCTTATTTGCTACCAATCTTCTGTGAGTTCCAATTTTTTTTTTTTCGTGCAAGTGGGCCTATCGAAAATAAGGTTTGGAGGGTTGTCTAAAAAATAATGTTGTCGGTTCACAAGCAAATTGAATATTCATTGGTATTAACCATTCAAATCCCAAAATTTTAAAAGCGAGCAAAAATATTATTATTTTAGATAAAAATGCATATACTGAATGATACGGTTAAATCTGGTATACAGTGTCAAGCTATGTTGGATTCAACTTTAGTCAGAACAGAAATTATTTACGAATAATTTGAAATACAGTAATGAGTCCGATTTATAAAACTAGACAATATCAGGATATAATTAAGTCCAATTACTTTACCTTTGCTGTCGTTTTTATATTTAGTAGGATTCACATTAAGACGATAAAGCATCAATAATAACAATAACAATTTACAAAGTTTAGGTTCATGTCGAGGTTTCGCCTTTGCATCGGCACCTCTTGTGTCTTTTAGTTTTGTATGTTCTATATGTTCACTAGTTTTTCTCGCTTCACCCACATTTATTGTAGTACATTTTTCTTATAATATTTTCTTCTCAGAAAAGTAAGTTTCCAACTGATTGTACACTATCTTATTCATATGGTTGTTGGAGCTCTCTTGCTTTTCTTATTATATCACTATACTGTGGGCAATATAACATGGAGTGGTTAACATTCCCTTCTACATCACAGAATACAGTTTATATTTACAGCTGGGTGTCTGTTTTTTTTATATATTCGAGTCTAATGTGTTTGACCTTGCTCTGAATAATAAAACTAACGAAAATGTGTTATCACATACTGTACTTCCTCCTTCTTGATTTCACTTTTTCCAGTTGGTGAAATTGTGAACTAATTGGTAGCGTTCACTGCGTATAAAAATATATGTACACTAATATTATTACATCCATCTTTACTCAGAGCCTAAGACAATGAAAAATCAGTTTGTAATTGATTAAATATCTTTAGAATAATAAAATCACAGCATTTGCATTACAAAAATAAACATAAAATTTCTTAGAATATAAACAGAAGTTCTTTCTGTATAAACAAAATTACACTTATTCACCACATTGTTACATATGGCAAATACACTGTTATGGCATTTCAAAATCTGTGAATTTACTTGAGAGTTTATTTCTAGTAGACTTAACTGGCCCCTCAATAAAGACATTCTTAAAAATGTAATTTTCATTCTGACAGATGCCTCTCAGTTGAACTAGAATTATTGGAACCTTAATTTTTGTGGGAAATATTTGCTCAACTTTTTAAGTTTCACGTAAATTTATTGTTTCTTCTTTGTAACTTACAATAATTTTCTACTAGATATGACCTTTCATCAAACCCTTTTAATAACTCTACTTTTTTCCTAATAATTTTACCCAGAACATGTGGTTTAATTCTTGCATCGGTCGCAGTAGCCTTTAGCTTAATGGTAATCTTATGACCAAGAAAGGTTACACCTGATTTTCTAGGTGCTGCTTTACACCCATTAAATTTTATAGCTTAACCTGGCTTTTTTAAAAATTTACAAACTTATATTTTCAGCTTCTGACCTGATTTCAATAAATTGCCAGTCATGCCAACCTTCTTTATTTGCCAAATACTCATTTTAGACAGAGAAAATTACAAATGTTTAAGGTTAAATGTTACTTTTACTTTTACTCTCTCTCTCTCTCTCTCTCTCTCTCTCTCTCTCTCTCTCTCTCTCTCTCTCTCTCTCTCTCTCTCTCTCTCTCTCTCTCTCTCTCTCTCTCTCTCTCTTGTGTAGGAATAAAAAAAGGTTTATAAATTGTCTACGACAATGAATGAAGAATATAAACTGTTATTTGATATGAGAAGATAGTATACAAGGTTCAACCTATGTTACTACTCTTCTAGCAATTTACTTTATAGACATGAAGAATAATTTCAAGCCTGGCTTTGGAAAATTGACTAGTCAATGCATTAAAACTGATAAGATACACATATAAATACTCAATAGCCTACTAAAGGATTATTTTCACTACCTTTTTACTTTACTCTAAGGACTGCTTTTCTGGTCCTACATTGCAGGAGAACCCTACTCTCTACGGGACCTTTCATAATTCATTTTATCGTATATATTCCAAGACCTTCAGGATTTCACCTCGTATATTGTTCGTTTATTGGGAGTTTCACATTATCGAAATACTTAGAAAACAAGAAATTCTTCAGTAGTTGACCTTCGTCGTAGTTTTTATCAATTTTGCACCCTTCTTATATCGGAAACCATTATCAAAGCACTTATAAAACTAGAAATTCTTCAGTAATTTACCCTGGTCATAATTTTCATCAGTTTTGCACCCTTCTTATGTCGGAAACCATAATCGAAGCACTTATAAAACTAGAAAATCTTCAGTAATTTACCCTGGTCGTAGTTTTTATCAATTGTGTACCCTTCTTATGGCAGAAAATGCTGATTTGGTGACGTCATCGAAATCGGTTAATATTGTAAACAACATACGTTCTCAGACTGTGGCTCATTGACTCTTCTAATCTAGTTAGTTATTTTTATATATAGTGCCTATGTTATACCTCTTTATTCAGTCCCTTTCGCCTTTGGAACATGTCAGTTTTGGATTATTACATGTTTCAATTGGAAAGAATAAGCTGTAATCTCTGCATACCTTAGTGCGAAATTATGCTGGAGGTTCATGGACATTTCTGAGCTATTATAAGGTACGTAAAACATTATTTTGCATGACAGTGTACTACTAATAGAAGAAATTTGTAGATTTTTCGTATTCAAACTTAATCCCAACTTAATCATTTATAGTAATTCAACTTATTTTGGGTATTTCAGCTTTGGTTCCGTTACCTTAATGGCTCTGTGATTTTTCTTTTTATGCCCAGACAGGTCTAATGATTTTGTTGAGCCCACCATGCTTTATTATTCATGAAAGTATTAGCTGACGAAGGTTGTTCCTCAATGAGAATGGTTTTTGGCATTTTATAGAGGTTTGCCCCCTAATCATATCAATTTGAACATAATGGTAATTATGTATCCTTGCACCTGCGCCAGGAAACATCAAAACCCCATATTTCTTTCTAACCCAACCTAGGTGCCGTGTGCTTATTCTCTTATACCAACTGACCTACAATGTACTCCGTCAAACTTTCTAAGATCACTGTGGCGTGGCCGGTAAAGATATCATACTTTGCCAATTTTATTTTATGGTATTCATATTAGTGTTAAGGAGGCTGTTGAAATAAGTTTTGTTTCTTGAAATTTCGTTCTTCATTTTTCTACAGATATTTTTGATATATCCGAGTTCATCCATTAATGGTTAAAACCTAAGTTTCATTACTAAAAATGTAGATGCGGCATATTTTATGCCTGGCCATTTTTTGTACTTGGATTCAAAAGGTTGCAGTCAATGTCATTAATGGCCACTAGCTCATGATCATCTGAAAGTTAAAATATCAAAATAATCACTATCTCTTATACAGCCAGCCAAGTTCCCATAGGCCTAAGCCTTACAAGAAAGCTTAATAGCGAATGACGTAAACCATGTTAGAGCAAATATTTGTGACGACAGGGTTTTGAAGAAGAGTGGTCCCATTTGGCGAAGGTACCGCTAATTTTCAAATAAGTAAAACTGGGAGCCGTATTGTTCAAAAGGGGCCATTGAGACAGTTTCTCTTCCTAAGCTCTAATTTTAAAATTGTCTAAATGTAAAACAGTGAATTAGAGTTGGAAAATGAAAACTTTTAGTATTATTCTTTGTGGATATGGTAACATATACAGTAATTCAATTCTAATAGTGGTAATTGTCTTGTGGTTACAGTGCCTTGTATTTTTTATTTTTCAATATTAAACTTACTCGATGATCATATAGCTGTCAGCTCTGCTGCCCGACAGAAAAAACCTACGGGCGGAATACGCCAGCGATCGCTATACAGGTGGGGGTGTACATCAACAGCGCCATCTGTCGAGTAGGTACTCAAGTACTCTATGTCAACACAGAACCAATTTTCTCTCTGTCGTGCCACCGGCAAGACCTACTGAATACGCTCTTGTTTTCTGGATTGATTTTCACGTTATTTGGTGAAGTATTCATCTCTAGTTATTAGCTATCGCTGTGCAGAAGTTATCTTCAATACTTCCTTGCATTCTTTTTTGGATTTGGATTGTTTGTTGACGACTTGGATAGATTTTGAATTCCCCCCTTTGCCTAATTCAAGATGTCTGACCCTTCTCAAGTCCCCAAGTACAGGAAATGTAGCGCTAGGGACTGTTCAAGGCGTCTTCCGAAGGCCTCTATCGATCCGCACACCGTTTGTTCCAATTGTAGGGGTAAAGCCTGTCAATTGGAAGATCGATGTGAGGAATGCGCTGGGCTTTCGGAATTCGGGTTTCAAGAATTCCTGAAATATGCACGTAGGCTAGAGAAGGATAGGATCAGGAGGAGTTCGTCTCGCTCAATTGATTTTTCCTCTCCCCATGCCCCTCAACCTATTCCTTCCCCTGTAGTGGTTGCACCCGACCCCCCTGCTAGCTCTCATCAACCTTCAATGGCAGATATGATGCGTGCCATCCAGACTCTAGGTGAGAGAGTCGAGTCATTGGCGAATGACCGCAATCAACTCATGGCTGACGTCAGAGAGTTGAAAGGTAAAAGTGCAGTGGGAAGTGAAGTGAGTGTCAGTGCAGTGAAAAGTGTCAGTGTTACGCATGAGGGTGCGTCTGTTCGTGCCTGTCGTCCTCCCAGTCCGGGACCTCTTGCAAGCTCCCAAGCCCAGGGGAGAAGCAATGTCGTACGACCAAAGGGTTCGACAGGCTTTAATCAGCGTACAGACGTACCCTCCGTGGTTTCGGACGTATCTTACCGAGATCGTCCCACCCACAAGAAGACGAGTGAGCCCATTTTGTCCTCGTCTGTGGAAGAGGTTTCTAGACAGAAACGATGGACCAAGGTCTCACGGCCTCTTAAGCGTAAGGTCCCTTCCGAGCTAGTCCAACGGCCCAGGTGTAGCCACTGGGTCAGTTCGGACTCGCTGCAGTCCTCCGACGACTGCACACCTCCCAAGAGAGGCAAAGTGGTAACGCAACAGGCAGTAACTCCGTCTGTTGCCGCACCCGCTGTTTTAGACCCTCAGTCTCAACGGACAGTAGCTCCGTCTGTTGCCGCTTTTGTAGACCCTAAGTGGTCTTTACTGCAGTCTATGCAGACTCAGTTAGCTGCGGTTATGCAGGAGTTTCGTGCGGAGAAGGTTGACACTGCTCCCGTTAGCCTACAACCTGCCACGGTTGTGCGCCCAGCTCACGCTGAGGCTGCCTGCTCCCACACTCCGGCTGCGGAGAAGGTTGACGCTGCACCCGTTAGCCTACAACCTGCCACGGTTGTGCGCCCAGCAGACGCTGAGGCTGCCTGCTCCCACACTCCGGCTGTGAGAGCTCCTCCACCCATGCGCAGTCGACCCTGCCAGACGCATGCTGACGCTCACAGACGCACGGAGCACTCCGTTGCCGTGCGTGAGCTACCACAACAACAGGAGGGTGGAGTTAGGCTGCCGTGTTTTGACGCGGTGCGTCAGCCTCCGCAACCCACGGTGGTCTCCGCTATCCTTCCACAGTCGGGAGTAGACTCTTTGCGCACCCACTCAGCTTTGGTTGTTGCCAGTTCTCAGACTGACCAGCAGTGGCATGATGTTGGGTCCAGTGCAGCCACGCATGCACCCGTGCTGCCGGACTCAGCCGTCCAGCCCACTCCGTTGCCTCTTCCTCCTCAACATTCAGACGATGGTATCTCTGATGATGACGAAGCTGCACATCTTGACGACCAACACTCGGACATCGAAGAACCCAAGACCACGCCTCCGTCCTTAGACTTTAGGAAAGTGCTTGCTCTCTTTAAGGATTTATATCCAGACCAGTTTGTGTCTGCAGCACCACGCTCGCCTCCCTCTGAGTTCGCTTTAGGCATGCAGTCAGCAGCTCCTGTCTTTACGAAACTCGTACTCGCTCGCTCGTCCAAGAGAGCTTTAAGAGTTCTGGGAGAGTGGTTGCAGTCCAAGAAGCAAATGGGGAAGACATCCTTCATGTTTCCCCCAGTCAAGCTTGCTTCCAGATCTAGCGTCTGGTATGCCACGGGAGAAGTTCTCGGCTTGGGAGTTCCTGCCTCTGCCCAGGGCGACTTCTCAAGTCTGGTAGACTCTCCCCGCAGGCTGGCTATGAGACGCTCCAAGATTTGCTGGACCCCTTCGGACATGGACCATCTTATGAAGGGAGTTTTCCGCGCTTTCGAGGTCTTTAACTTCCTGGACTGGTGTTTGGGAGCGTTGAGCAGGAAGACCTCCCCTTCTGATAAGGAAACTTCCATGCTCATCATGTCCTGCATGGACAAAGCCATTAGGGATGGTTCTAGTGAGCTTGCGGCTTCTTTCGTGTCTGGGGTACTCAAGAAGCGAGATCACCTTTGCTCCTTCTTGTCAGCTGGAGTCACCCCATGTCAAAAGTCGGAGCTGATGTTTGCTCCACTCTCCAAGTGTCTCTTCCCTGAAGAGTTGATCAAGGAGATTGCTGCCTCCTTGATCCAGAAAGATACCCATGACCTGGTGGCGTCATCCGCACGCAAAGCCACCCCTTTGCCCTCCGTACCTAGACCTAGGATGGACACTCCAGCGTCAAGGTTCATTCCGCCCTTTCGTGGCAGAGCCTCCAGCAGAGGAGGTGCTCGTGCCGGAAATCAACGTGGGAGCAAGAAGAAGGGTTCCAAGTCCTCTAGAGGCAGAGTCTGACTGCCACCTTCTTCAGACAGCAGTGGGAGCCAGGCTCAAGAACTACTGGCAGGCCTGGGAGAACAGGGGCGCAGATGTACAGTCTGTGAAGTTACTCAGGGAGGGGTACAAGATTCCATTCTTGCGCAAGCCCCCTCTAGCAGCGTCTCCCATCAACCTCTCTCCCAGGTACAGAGAGGAGGAAAAGAGGCTAGCTTTACAGCAAGAGGTGTCTCTCTTACTACAAAAGGGAGCGGTAGTCATAGTCCGGGACCATCAATCCCCGGGCTTCTACAACCGCCTCTTCTTAGTGCCGAAGAAGACAGGAGGGTGGAGACCGGTGCTAGACGTCAGTTCTCTGAATGTCTTTGTCACAAAGCAGACGTTCACCATGGAGACGACAAAGTCGGTTCTAGCATCGGTCAGGAAGGAAGACTGGATGGTCTCGTTAGACCTAAAGGACGCGTACTTTCACGTCCCCATCCACCCAGATTCCCAACCTTTTCTAAGGTTCGTCTTCGGGAAGGTCGTATACCAGTTCCAAGCCCTGTGCTTTGGCCTAAGCACGGCACCTCTAGTTTTTACCAAACTGATGAGGAATATTGCCAAATTCCTGCATTTAGCAAACATCAGAGCCTCCCTCTATTTGGACGACTGGCTTTTAAGAGCTGCGTCAAGTCGTCGCTGTCTGGAGAATCTACAGTGGACTCTAGATCTGACCAAGGAATTGGGTCTCCTGGTCAATATAGAAAAGTCCCAACTCGTCCCATCCCAAACTATAGTTTACCTAGGAATGGAGATTCAGAGTCAAGCTTTTCGGGCTTTTCCGTCGGCCCCCAGAATCAGTCAAGCCCAAGAATGCATCCAGTCCATGCTGAAGAAGGACCGGTGTTCAGTCAGGCAGTGGATGAGTCTGATAGGGACGCTTTCATCACTGGACCAGTTCATCGCGTTAGGGAGACTCCACCTTCGCCCCCTTCAATTTCACTTAGCTGCTCACTGGAGAAAGGACAAGACGCTAGAAGCGGTCTCAGTTCCTATTTCCGAGAAGATGAAGTCGTCACTGACTTGGTGGAAGAACAACATTCTCCTCAGGGAGGGTCTGCCACTGGCTGTTCAGACCCCCGACCACCTTCTCTTCTCGGACGCATCGGACACGGGCTGGGGTGCGACGTTGGACGGTCGGGAATGCTCGGGTACGTGGAATGCGGTTCAAAGCGAGTTACACATCAACTGCAAGGAGCTACTGGCAGTTCATCTGGCCTTGAGAAGCTTCAAGTCCCTCCTTCTAGGCAAGGTGGTGGAGGTGAACTCCGACAACACCACAGCACTGGCGTACATCTCCAAGCAAGGAGGGACTCATTCGATGAAGTTGTACGAGATCGCAAGGGACCTCCTCACCTGGTCAAGAGATCGAAACATATCCCTTGTAACGAGGTTCATTCAAGGCGACATGAATGTCATGGCAGACCGCCTCAGCCGGAAGGGTCAAATCATCCCAACAGAGTGGACCCTTCACAAGAATGTATGCAACAAACTATGGGCATTGTGGGGCCAACCCACCATAGATCTGTTCGCAACCTCGATGACCAAGAGGCTCTCAAATTATTGCTCACCGATTCCGGACCCAGCAGCAGTTCACATAGATGCCTTTCTTCTGGATTGGTCCCATCTAGACCTTTATGCGTTCCCCCCGTTCAAGATTGTCAACAGAGTACTGCAGAAGTTCGCCTCTCACGAAGGGACACGGTTGACGTTGGTTGCTCCCCTCTGGCCCGCGAGAGAATGGTTCACCGAGGTACTGCAATGGCTAGTAGACGTTCCCAGAACACTTCCTCTAAGAGTGGACCTTCTGCGTCAGCCGCATGTAAAGAAGGTACACCCAAGCCTCCACGCTCTTCGTCTGACTGCCTTCAGACTATCGAAAGACTCTCGAGAGCTAGAGGCTTTTCGAAGGAGGCAGCCAGAGCGATTGCTAGAGCTAGGAGGACATCCACTCTCAAAGTCTACCAGTCGAAGTGGGAAGTCTTCCGAAGTTGGTGCAAGTCCAAATCAGTATCCTCAACCAGTACCTCTGTAACTCAGATAGCTGACTTCCTGTTATACCTAAGGAAGGAAAGATCCCTTTCAGCTCCCACGATCAAGGGTTACAGAAGCATGTTGGCAGCAGTCTTTCGTCACAGAGGCTTAGATCTGTCTAACAACAAAGATCTACAGGACCTCCTTAAGTCTTTCGAGACCACGAAGGAGCGTCAGTTGGCCACACCAGGTTGGAACTTAGACATGGTACTAAGATTCCTTATGTCAGCAAGGTTCGAGCCACTTCAATCAGCCTCTTTTAAAGATCTCACTTTGAAAACTCTTTTCCTCGTCTGCTTAGCAACAGCTAAAAGAGTCAGTGAGATACACGCCTTCAGCAGGAACATTGGATTTACATCTGAAACGGCTACATGTTCCTTACAGCTTGGTTTTTTAGCCAAAAACGAACTTCCTTCTCGTCCTTGGCCCAAATCGTTCGAAATTCCAAGCCTTGCTAGTTTGGTTGGAAATGAACAAGAAAGAGTACTATGCCCAGTAAGAGCTCTTAAGTACTATTTGAAATGGACTAAGCCATTACGTGGACAATCAGAAGCTTTATGGTGTGCCATTAAGAAACCTTCTTTACCAATGTCGAAGAATGCAGTTTCTTATTATATCAGACTTTTAATTCGAGAAGCTCATTCCCATCTGAATGAGGAGGACCATGCTTTGCTGAAGGTAAGGACACATGAAGTTAGAGCTGTCGCAACTTCAGTGGCCTTCAAACAAAACAGATCTCTGCAGAGTGTAATGGATGCAACCTATTGGAGAAGCAAGTCAGTGTTCGCATCATTTTACCTTAAAGATGTCCAGTCTCTTTACGAGAACTGCTACACCCTGGGACCATTCGTAGCAGCGAGTGCAGTAGTGGGTGAGGGCTCAGCCACTACATTCCCATAATCCCATTACCTTTTTTAATCTTTCTCTTGAAATGCTTTTTATTGTTGTTTTTTGGGTTGTCCGGAAGGCTAAGAAGCCTTTCGCATCCTGGTTGATTTGGCGGGTGGTCAAATTCTTTCTTGAGAAGCGCCTAGATTAGAGGTTGTGATGAGGTCCTTTAGTATGGGTTGCAGCCCTTCATACTTCAGCTCCTAGGAGTCGCTCAGCATCCTGTGAGGATCGCGAGGCTCAGTAAGGAAGACGTACTTAAAAAGGCAGAGTAATTGTTCAAGTCGACTTCCTTACCAGGTACTTATTAATTTTATGTTTGTTATTTTGAATAACTGCTAAAATGAAATACGGAATACTTAGCTCTTAAGGTTAACATATATGCTGGTCTCTACCCACCTCCCTGGGTGTGAATCAGCTATATGATCATCGGGTAAGTTTAATATTGAAAAATGTTATTTTCATTAGTAAAATAAATTTTTGAATATACTTACCCGATGATCATAAATTAAAGGACCCACCCTTCCTCCCCAATAGAGACCCAGTGGACCGAGGAGAAAATTGGTTCTGTGTTGACATAGAGTACTTGAGTACCTACTCGACAGATGGCGCTGTTGATGTACACCCCCACCTGTATAGCGATCGCTGGCGTATTCCGCCCGTAGGTTTTTTCTGTCGGGCAGCAGAGCTGACAGCTATATGATCATCGGGTAAGTATATTCAAAAATTTATTTTACTAATGAAAATAAGATTTTGACAACTCAAAAATGGAAACGAAAAGTTACTCAGGGGATATCATTTATCAGTATGTGCTTGTTAACATAAAAGCATATCCTATACAGTAGTGTTTGGATGCTTTTTGTGGAGAGCAGAACCAAGTAGACAACAAACTAAACTAAACTAAAATACAAATGGAGCACGGTTAAGGTTATACAGTACTTGTATGTATTTTTCATATGTAGGCCTTTGCGCAATTGAAGGAGCATATGTTTGTCACAGTACAGTGGTAGTGTCTAATCAAACTTTTTGATAATTTTTAATCCATATTTGATAATTTTTAATCCATATTTGATATTTAAGGTGCAACCACCTTCATTTTAATATTTCCCTTAATTTATCCCATACATATCTGCTTTCATAACACTTTAAAGAATTTAATAGCCCAACATAAATTTATTGAACAGGCCTTAGCCTAATGGATTACTCATCTTTATAGTTCCAACTCCTAAAGTATCATGATTTTGTGTTTAAATGATTTATCTTTTTTTTTTTTTCAGGATATTGCAAGTACAGTAGGCCTATTTTGTTCCTACAATTTCCTTCAACAAAGAATTTTTTTGTAGTACAGTATTGTATTTGATCATGGTTTTCATGGAGATTATACTTCTGAAAAGGTTAGTATGGGCATTCTATTGAAATTAGATCACATGTGAAGAAATGAATTTATGTAGAAAGTTTTAAGTATTGAAGCTTTAAATTTACTTCACATACTGTTGTAAGTTTTTGTTCCCACACAAATACAAACCATCATCCTTTAATAGGAGAATGAATTCAGCAAAGCTCGAATGGCTGTTACGAATTTAATAAGACAGTTATAAATACAGTCCTGGTAGGTGGCTGGGAAGCAATGCGCATCTGTTAGTCAGCTAGACGCTCACTTTTGACTTCGACTGTAAGCATTACATTCGTACTCTTACTGCCTCTCAAATTCTATTAAAACAATTTTTTTTTTTTTGCTTTTCCCAGTACTGTAAATGGATAAGTGCACAGACATGCTATGTTTAGGTAGACTTAGATAAATTAAATGTGAAAGGATATGCCATTGTTTTTTTGGTATGTGACAGGTTTATGTGGCCTTTATTTCATCATCCTTGCACTTTTTGTTGCTGAATTTGGCATGACTGTTTGTAGTCATCCCCTTGCTATGCGTGGCGGTACAATGGCGACAACCTGAACCCAAAGAAGCTGATCTTCCTGACACCTGCTTCTCCCATTGAGGTTTTGAAGGGCATGGCACCTGCTTGTGTTGTCTGCTGATTTTAAGGAGTTCACTATGGCTTCATCCTATGTGGGACTGTTTTCATTGACTTCCATGAATCCAAGGAAGCATGTGCACTCCTATTCTTTGTAATAGTTAGATTCTTCAGATGATGCTTCGGTACCTCTAAGAAGAAGTCCAGGAAAGCCGATCAGTGGGAGGCATGTAAGACTCGACCGATCTCTCCCTGCTTACGCGTGAGAGAGACAGTGTGGTTCCAAGAACCAACCCAGATTGGGAGGGTGTCTCAGTATGCGATACAGGGGCTTACACTCCTGTTATCGGTGGTTTATCCCATACCGAACTGCACTGTTGATTGGGATAAAAGGCTCAGCCCTTCTTTTTCTCTTCTACTGGATGCTCAACTAATCTTTCTTTTCTTACAAGAGAGAGTAAGTGAGTGAGTGAGTGAGTGCTTTGGCTGGTGATACAAGGGTTTATGTTCCTGGTATTATTGCTCGGTTTTGTACTGAACTGACCACAAACACCATCAGTGGGGATGAAGGGTACCACCTTTCACCTCTTCCTTTCCCTGCATGATCGAGGTATACCTCGGTCTGTATCTAAAGAATATTTCTATTTGAAAGGGTACAGTACTTAAGGCAGGAGTCTGAAGATGCCAGACAACCTTTACTTCCCACAACCTGCTGGAAGTTCTTGAATAACTTTACCTTTGGTTATGTGGGGCCTGTTCAGCAGGTTGTGAAGCCACCCTAGCTCCCTCATGGGATGAGAAGCAACTTTTCTAAGACGGCAGTTTTGACATGAGCCTAGAATGAAAGGTAGAATGATCGGCCATCGCTTCTTTCCTACCCCTTTCTTGGGGTGAAGTAGTGGCGGTTATGAACTGGACTGAACGACAGATGCCGGTAAGTTTCATAACGAAGCAACCTTTATTTACAGAATTATCTCCCCCCATCTACCAAGACAATGGGGTGGATAAATTGAACGTATTCGAACCTATTTCTTATAATAGTCACTGATACTTACGGACAACATATCCCATACAAGGATATAGCTTCAATTGTAACCATATGCCATTTATTTTAGGTAGGGGCCTAACCTAACACCTGTGACCTCCCCATGCACATACCGTAGAGAGGTTGGTGGAGTCATCATCAATTATCCCATGCAGGACCAGTTGATCTGATAATTCCCGGGAAAGTTGATCCAACAGGAATTTTTGGTTCATAGGGACTTCCTGCCTCATAAGGATGAATCTCCTTTTAAAGGGATATGGGTTATATGTGTAGGATTAAATCACATATGTTTTAAGCAATTTAAATATTTCGTAATGACTCCTTTAAGTTACCCTGCCTCAGCCATCCCTCAAGTTCCATGGTAGTAGGATGACCAAGGCACAAGCCAGCTGTTGAGATACTACTGCTAGAAAGTTATTGGGTCCTTTAACTGGCCATATAGTACTACATTGGATCCCTCTTTGGTTATGGCTCATTTTTCCTTTGCCTACACATACACCAAATAGTCTGGTATATCTTTACACATTTTCCTCTTTCCTCATACATCTGACAACACTAAGATAACCAAAAAATTCTTCTTCACTAAGGGGGGTTAACTACTTTACTGTAATTGTTCCGTTGAAATTTTTTTCTTGGTAAGGGTAGAAGACTTTTAGCTATGGAATGCAGCTCTTCTAGGAGGACACTCCAAAATCAAACCATTGTCCTCTAGTATAGAGTAATGTCATAGCTTCAGTATCATGGTCTTCCACTGTGTTGGGTTAAGTTCTCTTGCTTGAGGTACGCTCTACACAGGCAAATTATTCAATTTGTTTCCTTATTTCCTTTCCTCACTGGGCTATTTCCCCTGTTGGAGCTCTTGGACATATAGCATCGTTTTTCCAAATAGGGTTGTAGCTTAGGTAGTAATAATAATAAGGATAATGGAAAATAATGGAAATCTTCATTTTTTATTTCTCTTTCGTGGTCAGCTCTTTTCTTCTCGGTTTCCTTTCTGTACTAGGTTACTGTTCCAGTTGGAGCTGTAGGGTTAGTAGAATTATGCTTCTCCATCTAGGCTTGTGTTTGTAATAAAAATAAATGTTTTTGTAATGAAATGCTCTACAAGTTTCTGCCAAATATTCCAAATCTGTACAAACACTATGATTTGTGTAATGTAAATAGCCCTGAGAAGCACTAAATTCCTGAGGAATGAGTCATGGTTATTATTTCAACAGCAATTATCCCATAATTTCAAAAAAGTCAATTTATAGCTAAATAATTCCTACAGTTCCCTTTAAAGTATATTATATATGAATACCTAAGTGGACATGTTTGCCATTCAGAAGATCCATTTCATGCAAATAAATTAGAACCCAAAGGTAATTATAACTATTAGGATTTTATGATAGCATTCATTGCAAAAGTTCAAGGTTAAAATTCATAGGTAACTACTTCTCATCTTTTTTGGTAAAATCACTTAAACTTACAGGTGTCTTCCATTTGTGTGGGAGGTTTTAATCTTTTTCATTTGCATATGAAACTTTTCATGTGTCAAATGATAGATTTAAAGGTAATATTTTATATAATCACAGGACTGTGTTAAGGTCCCCCAAATTGATACGAGAGTCTAGTGGAATTGTAATAGTACTGTACAGTGATGTATATCATGGTACTGTATATGCACACTTTCACGTACAGTTGTGTATTGTAAGCTCATTTATACACAACAAACTCATATATACATGCTCTCTCTCACTCATAGTAAAAACATGAATGCAGTAGCACGATGCTTTCAACTTTTGTATGAAGTAAAACAAAGAAACTTCCAATACTGTACAGGAATTGGAACAGTGATATAGGTAAACCAAGTACAGTATAAAATGAGAGAATCTACTTTCAATGGAGATGAAGAGTATCAAGAGATGTGGAGGGTTAGTTATTTTATAAACAAATGCTGATGGTCGAATTGAAACAGTTTGGAGGGTTGGATCATCAGCAAATTCATAAGAAATTAAGTAGAGAGCAGATGTGTTGTTGTCAGTAGGTATAAGATGATTAGATTGAAGAATAAAGCATAGAACAGTAAACTTGCTGAGGGAAAGACTGGAACCATAAACAGGTGGTTTGGCTAATACAGCCTGATGCTAGATTTTGTGAAATCTCTTGTAGAAGTCAAGTTACTGTACCACAGTTACTTATAGAACATGAAAAGACCCCAGTGAAATAGCAAAGAGTCTCCATAGATCATGCCTTATAGAAGTCTTGCTTGATAGTTTTAATTCGATTTGATACAACTTATATAGCATAGCCTAAACTGGAACCTTTTGTAACCTTGGATTGAGCATAGCCTATATCAGTTTTGACAATTCATTGTAAACATAGAGAGTGATGACACCTTTATAGGAAGCAGAGTTTTGGTAGTACAAGGAGAGGTTACTTCCCCCTCAGTGGCTGGGGTTTCCTTTCTCTTATCCAGTTCTTAGGGATGGTTGATGAAGGGTAAGGATAGCTACTCAACCCTTGAGCTATGCTCGGGACATGGAGGGTGATGTTCTCTTACCCACCGACTTTTCTGCGGGTATCTACTACTCTCAAGTACAGTAGTGAGAGAGATGGGTTAGTCCCTCTTGGCCTTGTTGAGGGTATCTTTCTCTGCCTTCCTATTTGTTGTTGTTTTGAAGAGGAAGGGTTAGTTCCTTTTGGGATAAATGTATTATATCTGGTTGGGTTAGCCTACCTTTAGCATTTCAATTCTAGTATGCAGGAGGAGTTGAGTAGTATCTGCTCCTATTTCCCTGGGGAGACCAAAAAGGCAGATAGCATGTTTCCCTTGTCAGATAATATGTATCTTTTTTATATATGTTTAACTTGAAAGTTAGGTGTAACCAAGTGGGGTGTAATAATCTGGCAATCTCTTGGTACAGTACTGTGCTCTGTTTTACTCTCATAATGCCTTGGGCCATAGCGTGGGACCCTGAGAAGTACCTGATCTGCTTACAATGGGTTCAAGCATCCAAGACCAGGCCCTTAACAGAGGTAAAAGATTTTTGGTTACAGAATGATCTAGACATTGAAGAGGAGGCAGCCTTTAGAGGGGGGATTTTTATCTTCTCTGGGAGGCACTTCCAATTTTGACTTGCTCGCTAGTAATTCTCTTACTCCAGCTACCTCTGGGCCCACTTGTATTTATGTACCTATTTACCCATATATATTATTCAGAAGGTTGTATCCGTGTAGGAATAAACTACAAATTTAATACAATTTGTATTTTTCCTAGCTTTACAAACATGAGTCATTTTTCAAAGATCCCACCTCAACCGCCCCGCAAGCCTTTGACCAGGTGAGTGTTATGAGGAGGCGATGCAGACAAGTGTCCTCTTGCTGCATACGCATGTGCTCTGGTTGCCTGGCAAGTAAGCAGGGTGTAATCAAACCATTTTTTTGTATGATTGGCCGGTTGTAGAATACAAGACTAGTAGTAATCGATATATATATGATTCAGATATGTATAGCTTGGAAAAATACAAATTGTATTAGATTTTTAATTTTAAATTCAAGCATAGATAAGTAAGGGGAAATTAGGGGAATTTGGTTGTGACAGTAAGTTAAAAATACACTATTGTTGGACCAGCCGGAAAAGTACAGTATCTTTGAATGAAGATAATTCATGTTGTAGGTACTGTATAGTACTTGTAAATAATACAGTGGTAACGTGTTTGCCTCGCATTCGCGTGGCAAGAGATCGATCCCGGCCCAGGGCCGTGAGTTTAAGCTGTTTACTGGGGAGGCTACTGCTGTGGTAGGGCACCACGGGGGGGGGGGGGGGGGGGTTGGGCTTGCCCGGCTGACGTTCTGGTGATCATCTATTCTGATGGAACTGAAACCAGACACCTTTAACCTTTAACCTTTGACATGTTTCAGCACTGAAGTACTTCTTTGGCCCAAGCCTTGGCTGTTTAGCTCAGTTTGTATGTTTGTGTTAGAGTACAGTATTCCTATTTAATATTTATATTTTTATAATTTGCTTCATCACTGAATGACCGGATTCTGTCACATAAATTTCATCATTCAGTTCAGTTCATAATATATTTTTTTGTGAAAGTCAAAAGCAATTCAAACCTTATGAGGTGCGAGAGGCAAATGACCTAAAAGAAATAGCAAATTCATTATGAAGGAGACTTTTATCTATTCATACTTGGTATTCATTCTATAAATTTCAAAAAAATTCAGCTCATTAACTCTTTTAAGAAGGCTAAATTAAGAAGGCAACCAGATGTTTATGCTGATCTATTCATCGATGAGACGAATTTTACAGGACATTCATGGCAAAGTAACTATTTAAAACTTCATCTCTCTCTCTCTCTCTCTCTCTCTCTCTCTCTCTCTCTCTCTCTCTCTCTCTCTCTCTCTCTCTCTCTCTCATTAAAAGTGCAGGTGTCATTTTGTAAATGATGGGGTTCGGGAATATTATTCAGGATGACTCATACATAATGATGGTGCCTCTCATGTTGTGCACCATTGGCAGTACTAATAGGTCTTTGTAGACTAACCTTACTTCTTGTTTCCTTTTTTCCGTCTTGCTGTTGCCCACTTTCAACTTTTAATTCACTGGGCCATGCAGACTTTGCAAGCACTGGGCCATGCAGACTTTGCAAGCACTGGGCCATGTGGACTTTGCTAACACTAGGTCATGTGGACTTTGCCAGTACTTGGCCATGTGGATTTTGCCAGCACTTGGCCATGTGGACTTTGCAATCATCTGCCCATGTGGACTTTGCCAGTACTTGGCCATGTGGATTTTGCCAGCACTTGGCCATGTGGACTTTGCAATCATCTGCCCATGTGGACTTTGCCAGCGCTTGGCCATGTGGACTTTGCTAACACTGGGCTATGTGGACTTAGCCAACTTTAGGTCATGTGGACTTTGCCAGCTTTGGATCATGTGGACTTTGCCAACACTGGGGCATGTGAGCTTTGCTGGCACTACACCACATGAACTTTGCCAGCACTGGGTCATGTGGACTTTACCAGCATTGGATCATGTGGACTTTACCAGCACTGGATCATGTGGACTTTACCAGCACTGGATCATGTGGACTTTGTGAAAAACTGGACAATGGGAACTTTGTTAACATTAAGCCATGTTGACTTTGCCAGCACTGGGTCATGTGGATTTTACCAACACTGGGTCGTGTGAACTTTGCCAACACTGGGTCATGTGGACTTTGCTAGCACTTGGCCATGTGAACTTTGCCAACACTGGGGCATGTGGACTTTGCCAGCACTGGGGCATGAGGACTTTGCCAGCTGTGGATCATGTGGACTTTGTGAAAAACTGGACAATGGGAACTTTGTCAACATTATGCCATGTTGACTTTGCCAGCACTGGGTCATGTGGACTTTACCAGCATTGGATCATGTGGACTTTACCAGCACTGGATCATGTGGACTTTACCAGCACTGGATCATGTGGACTTTGTGAAAAACTGGACAATGGGAACTTTGTCAACATTATGCCATGTTGACTTTGCCAGCACTGGGTCATGTGGATTTTACCAACACTGGGTCGTGTGAACTTTGCCAACACTGGGTCATGTGGACTTTGCTAGCACTTGGCCATGTGGACTTTGCCAACACTGGGCCATGTGGACTTTGCCAGCACTGGGGCATGAGGACTTTGCCAGCTGTGGATCATGTGGACTTTGCCAACACTGGGCCATGTGGACTTTGCCAGAACTGAGGCATGTGGACTTCGCCAGCTCTGGATCATGTGGACTTTGCTAACACTTGGCCATGTGGACTTTGCCAGCACTGGGGAATGTGGACTTTGTCAACACTGGGCCATGTGGACTTAGCCAGGACTGGCCCATGTGGAATTTGCCAGCTCTGGATAATGTGGACTTTGCCAACACTGGGCCATATGGACCAAAGTTCATAAACAGTCACCCAGTCTCTTAAGGTTTTTCTTTGTTTTTAGAGGCATTAGTGAAACATAAAACAACATTCTAATTTGCTTATTTTTATTTATGCGGCTGAGAAAATTTATTTCATTCTCTTTAAATATAACAACACTTTTAAAAGATATACATGGTATCCATGTGAGTGATCCTCAGAAAGAGGAGGACCCAGGAAAGTTGTGGATACCAGCTGAAGTCAGTGCAGCAGGACATTAAAGCTACCTTGAAGGTACAATAGAAATGCTCTACCATTCTGTAGGTTGAAGAGTTGTAAGTGGTCCTTTAATGTAGGGTGATGCCGACAAGATGCCCTAAGGATGTCAATAATTGAGAGGTGAAAGTAGTGCCCCTGTCAGAAGTAATATGATTTGGAATGCTTATTCTTGTTATCCATCCGGAAAGTTGCATCTTGCATGAGGATGGTTTCAGGCCTGTGAGTGAAGTGATCAATGACTGTGAAAAGGTAACTGTGTCCTTGCGACATGGGTAGGGGGCCTACCACGTCAACGGGAATATGAGCGAAACGACGCTGAGGTTAATGAAAAGTACTGATACCCAAATCTGTGTGTTGATACACCTGTGAAGTTTGACTGGAAGTACAGATGGGGTCCTAATCCATGGCATCTTTGATACTGCTGTGCTATATGAACTTCAATAACAGTAAGCTGTGCAGTAGATATGCAAAAGGGATGTGAGAGGCCATGGATTAATTAAAACATGGGCGTTGCCTATCATCACTGATGTCACAGAAGAGGGTGGCATTGGAGCCATCTATTGGGACATCTTCCTAATGGAGAGGTGTGCAGGATGTTCTGTTGGTTTGATACTTAGGCTCCTTTCATTGGGCTTCTGCTAAGGCCTTGTATTCCATTCCCAGGTGGATAGTAACCAGTGTGATGGGCAAACTAGGTATGAGACTGTCGAGTGAAGGCATGCACAGAGGGTATGTGGTCCGTGCAAATGATGAAGGATATGCCCTCTAAGAAGTGGCGGAAATGATGGACAGCCAAATACACCGCCAGCAGTACGCAATTGAAGGTAGAGTAGGTGGATTTCACCTTGGAAAGTTTCTACCGAAGAAGGCCAAGGGGCGGGGCAATCAGTTGATCATATTTTTGAGTACTGTCCATACTGTAACATCACTGACATCAGTGGAGAGTAGGAGGGATGCTGTTTGCACGTGAAAGGTAAGAGCAGTAGTACTTGATAAGGCTTTCTTTGCGTTGAAAAATATCGCCTCCTGGAAGGGGCCCCACTTCAGGTTTTTTGCTTGTCCTTGAGGGAGTAGTAGTGGTACAAGAGTGGCGGCAATGCCTGGCAAGGTCTGGTGTTAATAGTTCACCATGCCCAAGATCTGCAATGCTAGAACAGTTGAGGTGTGGGGAACTTCTGCATTGCTGCTACCTTCTGGGGTTTGGGAGTGAATGCCCTCAGGCGTGAGGCGATAACCCAAGAGTCCCACTTCCCTGGCACCAAAGGTAAACTTTTCATACCTGACTACAATGCTGTTCTGCTGCAGGCGCTCAAGGATGATGGTAGGTGTCGTAGGTGGTCTTGTTTGGAGGGGAGAATACCATTATGTCATTTACATAACACGCAGAACAGGAGGTCCCATGAAATGCCATCTTTGAGTCATTGAAATGGGGCCTCTGATACAAAGGCCAAAGCAGGAGTAATTGAAAGTATCCGAAGGGTCTCGTAAGGGTGACAATTGCTTGTGTACATTCAACGATTTTTATCGTTTAGGCTGATGGGAGCCCAGTGGCAGTTATGCATACTAAATGGAAGGACAAGAGAGAGCATTTCTCTTCAATTGTATGTGTATTGCTTGTTGCATGTGCATTACACCCAAATAATTCTCCAAATCTTCCTACACTTCATCACACCATCTAATTCTTTGCTTCTGGCTTGACCTTCCACCCTCACAGGTTCCAACCAAGCCTTCTTCACTCCTTCCCCCTCACAATATCCATAATACATGCCATCTTAATATGGACTTTTATCATGTCAGTAATCTTTGCTATCCCAGCACTTCTAATTTCTTCATTTGTCAGCATTTAACTTAATGAGATCCCCAGAAACCTTCTCAAAATGCCCTTTTCTGTAGGCTCCAACATATGTTCTTTTCATCTTAATACCCATGTTTTTAAATGAATCATAATTGGTCTGATTACAGTATATTAGAACTTTATATCAAGCTCCTTTGGTATTCCTTTATCACACTACCCTCGCTGTCGCTCCGTTTCCCCCAGAGCAGTCTTTACAGTACTTTTAGCCATAGTAAATCCAAATTATTTGAAATTCTCTACCTGTTTTGAATCTAGATCTCTTGTACCATGTATGAAATATTCAATTCTTCCGTGTTTGGTGGACACCTTAATCCTAGTTTTATCCGCGTTTACTTTCATATCGCTCCATTCAAGAGATTCATACATCTGTTACCAATCTCTGCCATTCTTTGTCAGCCACCAGATCACCTGTATATATTAATTATTAATGATATTCTTATCTAATTCCTCCACTTGGTAAACCCATAAGCATAACAAACAAAAACGCGTTCAGTATCAATCCTTGATGTAAACCGATTCTAAATTCAAAACTTCTCTTGCAAAAGGTTGGTTTTACCGCTGTGATTGTACTTTTATACATTATTTTCACCAACCTCACCAATTTATCTGGCACATTCCTCTTCTAACACCAAAATACTCCTCCCTTGGTATGCTATTAAATGCCATCTTTAAGTCTTCAAATCCACAATAGAGCTTCTTATTAGCTTCCAGCTTCTCTTTGCTGGAACTGTCTTGTTATAAAGACAACATCAACTGCAACTTTCTCTTATGAAAAGGCACTCTTGTTCACCAATCTTTACAATTGGTAATTTCTTCCATCAAGTATTATCTCTAAAACCTTCAGCAAATGTTTTATTAGTTTGATTCCTCTAGATTTAACACATTCCATAATGTGTCTCTTCTAAATAACACTTTTATCAGATCAAATAATGGTAAATGTTGATACAAACAATTTAGATAAGAACAAATCCTTTATAATTCCTAATATTGTATTCAGTAGTACTTGAGGTGATCATTTGATAATTATTTTCAAAATTATTTTGCTGCAACTATGCTCAACAATTGTTGTTTTTCAACAGAGTAGATTATTTAGGGTACAAAGTTTAAGGGCATGTGAAACCCATTTTTGTTATCTATACACTGAAAAATTTTATTCATCTTTTTGGGGGGTTATTATTTACTGCTCAGCTTCTTTTCAGCATTAGGCTGCATACTAAGCAGTATTAGATTTTGAGATGAAATCGGAACTAAATGTCGAGTCAGCAATTTTTCAAATGCATTATTATACGAGGTTGAAAATACTAAGATGAGTCTCGTTTATTTCACAAGAGCACAGTCACCAAGAGGAGGCAAATGATTTACACAAACAGAGAGGAAAGTGTAATAAAATTAGACATTCTGCATTGGGCTTTATTTTCTCCATTTATATTAAGTCTACTGATGTTAGCATAGCTGAAGACTAAAGATTATATTCAGTCTACTTGCAAGAAACAATTTAGTATGAAGACCAAGTTATTGTACTGATGTTAGCATAACTGAAGACTAAAGATTATATTCAGTCTACTTGCAAGAAACAATTTAGTATAAAGACCAAGTTATTGTACTGATGTTAGCATAACGGAAGACTAAAGATTATATTCAGTCTACTTGCAAGAAACAATTTAGTATAAAGATGAAGTTATTCTACTGATATTAGCATTACTGAAGACTAAAGATTATATTCAGTCTACTTGCAAGAAACAATTTAGTATAAAGACCAAGTTATTCTACTGATGTTAGCATAACTGAAGACTAAAGATTATATTCAGTCTACTTGCAAGAAACAATTTAGTATAAAGACCAAGTTATTTTACTGATGTTAGCATAACTGAAGACTAAAGATTATATTCAGTCTACTTGCAAGAAACAATTTAGTATAAAGATGAAGTTATTCTACTGATGTTAGCATAACTGAAGACTAAAGATTATATTCAGTCTACTTGCAAGAAACAATTTATTTTAAAGATCAAGTTACTCTACTGATGTTAACATAGTTGAAGACTAAAGATTTGGCTTGCAATTTATAGCAGCAGTTAAAGAATCGAATTACATAAATGCTAAAGTGAAAACATATAGGGCCTTGAATGATTACCAGATCTATAAATGCAATTGTTACGGGTTAATTTATGAAGAATGTAATAAAATAAAGTAGACAATGTTAATCTAAATTAAAAATGTAAAATAATATACTAAGAACATCCAGATATTATTTGTTAAACTTAATCCAAATTACCAGAGAAATCAAGATTTTGTTTTCTTATATTTAATCCATCTGGGTAAGCTAAATCAATAAGGGATTTTGACGAAGGAAAAATCTATTTCTGGGGAGAGACCTGTGACGCCCGGTGAAAAAGTCCTTCTTTACACTTATCTGATATAAATCTTCCAAATATACCAGAGAAAGATAAAATCATGGAATGCAGAGGTTACTACCCTCGCGCGAGCACCTTGTGGGTGTCGTGTATACATCAGGGGCGTGTGAAAACCACAATTCACAGGCTGTCTTCCATTTAGATACAGTAATTCCTTCATCAAAGGGAAGGGCCGTAACATATTTATTAAACTTAATCCATCGTAATTAACAGATAAATCAATAATGTATCAAAATTATAATCATTCTTTTCCAACAAGTTCTTGGCAGTCTATCAGTGATCAGGGGACTGAAGCCCTATTTGGATTCAGTCATGATCTTAGGGTCTGCTACTGTCATAATTTTTTATCGCGTTGGCTGCGATGTTGCCACTCTTCATAGCACCATCGACTGTGCCATATCTTGTGTTGTGTGTGTGCTCTCCTGCCCAGAAAATCACCTGGAAAAATAAAGTAAGTTTTAAGTTATCATCGTTATTATCCAGTACTGCAGACGTACTGAAGTTAAGAGGCCACGAACGGAATACTAAATATAAGATCTGAAAGGTAAATCAGCTAGCTTTGTGAACAAAGCAAGCTTACGTTTGTCAATGATATAGAATGATAACTTGAAATGGAAGCTCTAAGGTAAATCAGTGGAAGAGTATTGCATGTACTCTGAGAACAAAGCTAGCTCACGTTTGAACCGAGGTTCTAAATATCAAAAGCTTGATATCTTTTGAACAACTGGCAAATACTTCTCTTTGTCTTTTTATGATAATAATCAAACAGAAGAAGCCTAGCATTGATTATATCCAACTTTTTTCATCATTACTATTCATGTCACTAATTTCATACCTTTCCAAAATGATTTACAATTGGCTTCCTCAGTGGTGCTCTTGATTTCAAACCCTGTTGATCTCCTTCTACAGTGACGAAAGAGTAGTAGGAGCCTCGCATCCAGATGTTCTCATGCCATTTGGATCTGTCAATATGTAAATGAAAGGGAAATGACAGATTATTATTATTATTATTATTATTATTATTATTTGCTAAGCTACCACCCCAAGGGCTCCAACTGGGAAAATAGCCAATTGAAGAAAGGAAATAAGGAAACATAGAATAGTGTGCCTGAGTGTACCTTTAATCAAGTGAACTCTAACCCAAGATAATGGAAAACTGGTACAGAGGCTAGTGCACTACTAAAGACTAGAGAACAATTGTTTGATTTTAGTGTTCTCCTAGAAGAGTTGCTTAAGCATCGCTAAAGAGTCTCTTTTACCCTCACCAAGAGGGAGGTAGCCACTGATTGGCTGGATAAACTTGCACAAATAGAATGGGCATCAGAAATTTATAACCTATTAGTCTGCTAGTCTTCTCGTGCCTTGTGGAGCCCAGTTGAAAGTTTGGTGAACTAATCTCTCTTAGGGAGTGGAAATGATATGAATAACATAGCAAACAAGAATTTGAAAGGGTTACTTATCTTTTCTGATATAAGCAGAGGTCATGGTGATATTATTGATAGTATTACTATCATTAGTAATATTATGTTTATTTCAAAGGACAGTAGTAAATTGCCACATCACCGCTGAATAAAATGCCTATAAGCTTTAGAACAGAACAGAGACATGATTAAAGTGCAGATGAAATAACAACTAATGCAGCCGTTTCTAGTCCTCTGCAGGACAAAGGCCTCAGACATATTTTTATTCATGTCTGTCGTTTGGCCAGTTTTCATCACCACACTGGTCAATGCGGATTGGTGATATGGATGATTTTCGTCTTAAAGCGCTCACAGCAAACCAACGTAGTATGGATGACCCTAACTAGTACAGCTTTGCTGGTCCTGGTTATATGCAAACCCTCTCACCAGATGAAATTAATATTTTATCAAATGAGCCTATTCATATAAAAACAGAGAAGAGATACATACATACATATATATATATATATATATATATATATATATATATATATATATATATATATATATATATATATATATATATATATATATATATATATATATATATATATATAAGAAAACTTGAGATAAGATACTCGGCGACTACATTAACCTTTTCACTGCCAGTGGTAAATTCAACAACACTTCTGATGTAGCAAAATTTTTCAAGACCACACAAACCATAGCTTGGTGGTATTTATTGGAAAGCTCTCATAAAGACCTTTCCAATAAATACCACCTTGCAACGGTTTGTCGATTTTAAAAGACGCTAACCTTTTTCAAAATTTGATTAAGTCACCAATGGCAATAAAAGACTTAAAACAATAGCGTACCTCCTGAAGAAGGTTGGTGGTGGAACGGTCTGTTTTGTCACTGCCTGGAGGAAACGCACGACATGGTCCTGAACTTCGGCGTCTGTGAGGCTCTCCATATGCAAGGCATCATTTCCCGAGACGAAAGCCTGGATTATGGGAGTTTGCTGGTGGATGCTCGAGTACTCCATGATGCCATACAGCCATGCCTGCAAAAGTGTGTCAATGTTTGATGTTAGAAGGGATCAAAGCGAAAAGTTTGTATGACATAAGGTATTTGGATTAAGCTTATGGTATTCCAAAATTCTGTTGATAATGAAAAATCTAAATTTTATTATGCGAGGAATATAACTAAGTGGTTTAATAACATCTAAAAACTATATGAGTAATATGAAAATGTAGCTATTTCCCAATTGCATATGTAGATTAGAAATTTAGCTTTGCTTTGGTATTGTAAGGCATTATTACGGATGGTGGGCTTCTGCTCTTATGGGAGCCTGTAAGGGATAATCTAAAGTAGAATATATGATGGGGAATTACCGACAATTAAATCTATCGGTGCCATTTTGGTGAGAAGAAAATTCACAGCTGAGAGTCATGAATGAGAAAGATTGAAATTATTCATATGAGAATATGGTTGCAACTATCTCTAGTTAAAACGGGTAGTGAAGTTAAGACGGATTGTGTTGAGGCAGTAGATGTTACAGCCTATACAAAGCTGAATCAATTGACTCTATCAAGAACCTTAGCCTATCCCAGTGTAATTGACTAAGTCATGAAAGTAACAAGAATGAACATAGATTCAGAAAATGATTTTTTTACTCAAGCCCCTGGAGCATAAATATCTACATGACGCAATGTGAAACCCGCTGTTTATGGTGGTAGGGCTATAAACTTTCATCATAAAAGCATTCACCAGTAATTGTTTTAAAATATAATTTCTATTTAATATTGTCTTCTTCTTTCCCACCGTTATCACTACATTAAGGGGTCAGTTGCCTGATGCGTCCTCTCCAATGCCTTCTATCAAAGACATCCTCTTCTAAGCCTCTTCTTTCCATATCATCCTTCACCTTATCTTGCCTTCTAATTTCTATTTTATATAGTATGTAGTGCTAACTATAAAGAATTAGATTGCATTTTTGTGTTTCTTACATTCTTACATGTGTTGAGGCAGTAGATGTTACAGCCTATACAAAGCTGAATCAATTGACTCTATCAAGAACCTTAGCCTATCCCAGTGTAATTGACTAAGTCATGAAAGTAACAAGAAAGAACATAGATTCAGAAAATAATTTTTTTACTCAAGCCCCTGGAGCATAAATATCTACATGACGCAATGTGAAACCCGCTGTTTATGGTGGTAGGGCTATAAACTTTCATCATAAAAGCATTCACCAGTAATTGTTTTAAAATATAATTTCTATTTAATATTGTCTTCTTCTTTCCCACCGTTATCACTACATTAAGGGGTCAGTTGCCTGATGCGTCCTCTCCAATGCCTTCTATCAAAGACATCCTCTTCTAAGCCTCTTCTTTCCATATCATCCTTCACCTTATCTTGCCTTCTAATTTCTATTTTATATAGTATGTAGTGCTAACTATAAAGAATTAGATTGCATTTTTGTGTTTCTTACATTCCAGAGATCTTTTAAGTTTACCTCATTTGTGGGTAGTGACATCTGAGTGAATATAACTTGCAGATCTAGAGGGTCAGCGCTCCACCACGGGGTGTTCCATCCAATCTGAACTTTATCTACAATGCCTAGTTCGATTTTCTGTAAGATATGAATTTTTCAAACGTTAGTGGTATATATCATGGGGTAAAGTAAAATTAATGTGAACTATGAAAAGAATGCAATTAGGTGGTAAGGGGTCCAGTCGTATAAAAATCTCACTTCAAATTCAGGGAATGACAAATAATGTGATCTCTTGGGGTTATCCGAGTTAAAGTGCAGTAAATCGGTTAAAAGGGAGAATTGTTTGTGAAGTCTTGCAAAAATACACAAAGAGGATTATTATTAAAATGCAAAGAGTAGATTGAGTCATCACAAAGAAACAACAAAAATTATTGGATCAATGCTAAAAATATATATTTTACTGTGAGGATCAGAGATCAAAATAAGGGAAATTCATTGAGTTCTCGAAATGAAAGCAGCTCCTTCAAGGATTTCTCAGTGGAACATATCTTGGGAATCTCACAGTAAAATAAATAGTCGCCGCAGAGATTCCGGGGAAAATAAGCCCCACCCCCTGATGACGTCATAGCCAGTTATGTTGTCTCCCGCATTAATAGGAGTCACAACACATTATAAGTTGATATAGTTTGAAATTTGTAAGGGGATGTATTGTGACTGCTGCTAACTATAGTAAAGAATATACAAGTTCTCAAAATCATATTTGTTAATCGAATGGTATTCTCACATTAAAATGCTGTCTGTATGAGCTAGGGAGGAGTGGCGAGAAAAGCTTGTCGTGTCTCTCTTTCAAATGCCCAATGGATGCTGTGACAAGGACGTAATCTGCAGTGTAGGCTTCCTGTGCAGCGGTCACAACTACGGCCCGACGACTTGACCTTGATTTCCAGAAGATCTTGCAGACTGGCGAAGACATTTTTATTTTGGCGTCTGGAATACTTTTCTGTGAAGAGATGGGGAAATCAATTTCCAGTTAAGATAAAGATAGAGAAAAGATCAGTATTTTTTTTTTTTTTTGTAATGGACTTCAAATGTTTTAACTTTTTACAACTTGTCACCCTGAATTGCTAAGCCGTTCATTCGTTCGTTCTGATTGCCTGGAGCTTGCCTCTTAGACTACTTGGCTTTAGGCTAGGGCTCTTAGAGTAAATGACATAGCCCCTACCTACAAGCCGTATCTGGGAAGATTTGTTTTGTTGACTTTCAAATATTATTCTGGTGTAACTTTGTAGTTACATATAAGATTCATGAAGAAATATCTAGATTTTTTTTTTCTAAACTTCAAAAGTTCAAAAGTTGCTAGAGATGTTTTTGTTTTGAATAGCCTAATATAAGTCTATCTTTATACTTTATATAAGAAAGATCTATTTTAACGTATTACTGGTCTTAAATTATTTTATATTGTACATTACTTCTTATTTATTTTATGTAAATCTTTATTCCCCTTCCATACTGGGCTATTTATTTTTTACTATTGGAGCCCTTGGGGCTATAGCATCGTACTTTTCCAACAAGGGTTGTAGCTTACCTATTAATAATGATAATAATAACAATAAATATCCATCGACTACTTACTTTGATGTGATTCGTGAGAGTGTCATAGCCATCGGCCCACTGATTGTCAATACCCAAGTCGGTAAAATGATCAGCATCTCGACCAGACTGATTTCTCCAGTCACTTAATCCTGTCTCCTGGAGCACCCACTGAAAAATCAAAATGATTCCATCAATAATAATTGCAGTTTTGTCATCTTAAGCTTAGGTAGAATTCTTCTTCTGAATTACTTGCCGATTACTTACATCAAATGCAGAGGTAATCAATATATATTTATCTATTATACCAGACATAGAGACGACTGGCGAAATCTAACCGAGGCCCTTTGCGTCAATAGGCGTAGGTGGAGATGATGATTATACCAGTTAATCTTGCCCAATTACAAGCTTTGGGTATCTGTGTTATCATAGGTTTCAGGAAAACACTAAAGCGGCCCACACGAGCTCAAATTTTTGCTCAAATTTTTTATGTCAAATTATTTGACGGTTTGACGTTCACCCTACACGCTCAAACTTCTCATCGAATTTTCATTTTGCTCCCGAGTGTCATCATGGATGCATATACAGTGTTGGCTCTTGGCTTAGCGTTGAAGAGCACACAGAAACGAAAGAGACGAAAGTGGGCCCAGCAATGGTATTTGTGTCGTGAACGATTTGTTCATGCACCTTTATTAAATGAACTGAGAATTAGTGAACCTGATGTTTTCAAGAACTCTCTTCGCATGGACGGAGAATCATTTGACAAACTATTAGATCTTGTGAGACCACATATAACCAAAGAAAACACAGCGATGGGTTGTGCAATATCACCATTTGAAAGACTCTCAATAACTCTCCGCTTCTTGGCTACTGGAAATACATTCGAAGACCTGAAATTCCTGAGTGCCATTTCTCCTCAAGCCATTGGTGGTATCGTTATAGATATGTGCAACGCCATCAACACATATTTGCAGTCGTACATAAAGGTAAGAAGATGCTGATTGTTCAAATACATTTCTATTAGTGAACTAAATTATGAATAACCATAATGAAATCAAATCTTATATAAACATGTCCTTGTACGAGATGAATTTTAACAAAATGAAAAGATTCAGAAGAATAAACTAAATAAACGTGAATACATAAATCATAAATGAGCAATATATGTTCAAATGTGTCTCATTCTTACAAAATTATGTAATGCGAAAAAGCATTTATTACTAATATAAGTAAATTAGAGTGTAACTGTCTTTTGGATCATTCATATGAATTATACTTATGCATTTGGGTTAAAGTTACCAAAATATCTTCCTGCATCAAGTGTTCCATCTACAGGATTACCCGAATATCTTTCACTTTCGTCCCTTCCGGATTTTCACCGGGCGTCACAGGTATCTCCCCAGAAATAGATTTTTCCTTTGTCAAAATCCCTTTTCTGTAGAAGAGTCTCATATGCCATATTTTTTTTTTCTGTCACTATAACAGTCACTTTTAATGTTCCAAAGTTGTGGTAAACTTCTATAAACATCAATAAGCTCAAGAAGAAATTTCTTTTCATGTTTTGTTGGAGCCATGATGACGATGAGCCGCGCACGTCCTCCTCAGATTATGTCTAATCACTAACTAATTTGCCCAAATTATTGCTAGGTACCACACGCACAAATTATTTGACTTTGGCTCAAAAAATATCTACTGAAATCAGATCAGTAAAAAACTTGACATCAATCCTTTTAGGCCATCAAATTACGCCACACATGATCAAATTCATGTCAAATAATTTGACATAAAAAAATTGGACCAAAAATTTGAGTGTGTGTGGGCCGCTTAAGACTTAAATAGTTGATTCCATTTTATATTTGGTGCCAACACGTGTTTCAAACCAATTTTTCAAGTGATTCTTTGTCAGGTCTATAGTGGGTTAATGAGGGCCACCTGGATGCAATCTTCAATATGGATATGCATAATTGTATATTGTGTATCTATAAATATATGTTTGAAATATGAGGGAGGGGAAAGTTGATGAATTTTGAACCAGGTGGCTTGTACACCTGTGATGGAATGTCCAACCTCATGACCAACTTATTCTTTTGAAGTCAATCGGTATGATGAAGTACTGAGGAATATATATGTATATATATGTGTATATATATATATATATATATATATATATATATATATATATATATATATATATATATATCTATATGTATATATATATATATATATATATATATATATATATATATATATATATATATATATATATATATATATATATATATATATATCTGTGTGTGTGTGTGTATGTATGTGTGTATATACTGTATAATATTGAAACAGGGCTTTTCCTGCATTCAGCATTTTAACACCTATCAATCATGTTGACTAAATTTTCATTTAAGAGTACAACTGTGACCTGTTCAAATGCAGATCACTCAAAATGCAAATTTCAGTCTGGTATTTACATCCTTCTCTTAAATGAAAATCTGGTCAACGAAATTGATAGGTGCATCTCTTTTCGTGAGTCAAAATGCTAAATATAGGGCAAACCCTGGTTCATTAATGACGGTAGACATGCTCATTATGAGAAACAGGAGAAGGGCTTGGGAGGAACCTGTTAGGGATAGGAGATCGGGAGGGAGGCAGAGAATTAGAAAGCGAGATAAGGTAAAGGATGATATGGAGAGAAGAGGTTTGGTGGAAGACATTGGAGAGGGCGCATGAGGCAGCCGATCCCTTAATGTACGGATAACGGTGGGGAAGAAGAACTATATTAAGGCAAGAGCTGTTGCTCAGAGAGAGTAAGCTTAAACTAAAAAGGAATCCAATTGGACCATAAAACAAACTCTGGTACAACTCAGGAACACATATGGAGGGGTACCCCGCGAATATGCACTCTTTGGTGTACTGTAGACTCAACAGCTCCTCCTTGGCTGCAACCGGATGGCTATTACTGTCCAAAGGAAAAGGAAACCCTTTGCTCTACTAGCATTGCAGGAATATTTACTAGTTATATTTTATCAAGTATATTTAATAATGCATAATGCCTCGTAGAAAAAAATTAGTATGATTAGTTCATTAAGGATGTTTCTAGGGATAAGTGAAAGAGTGCACATGTGTTCAGTATATGTTCCAAGGTTGGAACTGAATTTTTACCTTGTGCAAGTAGTGGAACCAGGCGTCTTTCTCCGCTGGGTCAGCCCCATAGTTCTGGTAAACTCTTGGAAATCTGTTGGTAGTAAAAGCTTATTAAAATGTTGAGTGGCAAACATTTTTATCAACAGCAAGATGTTTGATACTAAGCAGTTCATTATGAAAATGATAACAAAGAAGGAACGATTAAATCCAGGAAGGATTTCATATCTAGTGTAGATTCTAATTCTTTATATCAAAAAGAGTATGATTAGCAATAATTGCTAAATAGAATGCCTTATAAAAAATAAAAGCATATTAATTTCAAAC
The DNA here is from genome assembly GCF_036898095.1 of Palaemon carinicauda. Classification (NCBI taxonomy): domain Eukaryota; kingdom Metazoa; phylum Arthropoda; class Malacostraca; order Decapoda; family Palaemonidae; genus Palaemon; species Palaemon carinicauda. The sequence goes on from NC_090734.1 coordinate 134,902,200, forward strand.
TCACCAAGAAAAACTGGGCTGTTTACTCATAATTCAGATATTTCGAATCAATAGAAAGTCATTGCAATGAAAATAAACCTTTGTCTTATGAAATGCTTGTGTATTAACCTTTATATTACTACAAAAAACTGAAGGGAATGTTAAGGAATCTTGATTGAAATGTGGAATCAAACTGATATTGACCAAGATGTAGTCAGTGTAACTTTTGCTTTAGCCATCACATAAGCATCTTTGGAGTGCCCCTTTGGCTCTTAGGATCCATCCACATGAGGGGAAAATGCAGGGCGGGCACTCTGATTTGCCCATAATTCTCGCGCTTTGAAACAATGTTACCAGATCAAACGGTCCAAGGCAGGAAGTAGGCACAGGCATGCGAACGTAAGACTTGGGCCATACACTGGGCAGAGGGCAGAGTGCAGTCAGAGTTGTGTCAGACAACAGTCAAGCGCCCATCCAGTGCCTCAATAACAGGCACAGGCACTTCATTGGTTTGCCCGTTGTTTCCTCGTCTATGACGTCATCTATACTTGATCGTCACCCATATAACAAAATTGGTAACAGTGACTGCCCGCCATGCATTTGCCTCTCGTGTGGAGGTGCATTTAGCTGCACTCTTCTACTATATCTCCGTTCCAGCTTCCTCTCTTCCATCTTGCTGTCCATCTCAACTTTTACTTCATAGTTCAACTGCAGTGCTATCCTTTTATTTTTTTGCTTCTTGGCGCTCAACGGTCATCCCTGTCCTAGCGCTGAGTCATATCCAGAAATCTGAATAGGAATTAACTTCCTGTATCGTAGGATAGTTAGGGCTAAGGAAGGAAGTAAATCTGTGTATTTATTATTTTTTTCCTTGTTCTTTGCTGGCATCAATTGTTTCTGGTAAACCAGGCCATTTCAATTGTCTCTGGTAAACCAAACCATTCAGTATCTCTCAATGCAGTTAGTCCCAGATCTTAATAGCCAAACTGAATCATCAAATTCGATTTCTTTTGGGTTTGTTATTTCTTTGAACAGAGGTTTGTCAAGTAACAAAAATGGTATCTGAAGTTTCCCATGAATGGTCCTTCCTAAAAGGAAATGACGTCTGAAGTAAAAGTTAAATGTTTGTGACACATCACTTTTTTTTATCTCTTCTGCTCTTAGCTTTTTTCTTCCCCAATTTGATCGGGCCACACCTCACTAAAAGTTAAGCTTCACTCATTGGTCTTGCCCGTATTCTAGCCTATACTCCTTTGGTAAGTAACCCATGTTCAAAGCCTTATTAACTCGGCACATTCTTATAAAATTTCCCCAATAGTTCTTGACTTAATGGCTTAATCTCTTCGATGATATAGAATTCATCGTGAGCATTCTGCTTAAGGCCAATAATCTTCTCATGGACACTTTCCATTCCATAAGCTTTGTCATAGCCCCAAGAGCAAGTGATTTCTTTAATTTATTCTGTTCTTATTGTTTAGTGAACATGTTATTATTCTCAAAAGGACATCTAATCTGTACTCAAACAAGATTTCCATAGCATTGCCCCTCTTATTTTATCAGTGGAGATCTTTTCCCCTTGCTCCATGGATACGTAGTAAGTAGGTTGGTATTTGTTGCCAGATAATTGGACTAAATGAGATCATTAGTTTTTTAGACTTTGATTAAACTTTAGAGCTTTAGATAGGCTCTTTGGTGTGACTT